>NC_134267.1:18032806-18332806 GCF_031893055.1 Leptodactylus fuscus | reverse complement strand
GAGGGCCGGACGTCTTATAGAGCCCTGAAATTCTGGAAATATCTAATAGGACGTTCTTGCTATAATGGATTTCTCCTGGTTTACAGACTGGGGTCACACCAGCGCTTGCGCTACGTTCAGGGATTGCGTTCCCCTCTTCACAATTTTCGCCCTGTTCGAGCGGAAACCACACGGACCCCATTATAGTCTATGGGGTTTGTGGATTTCCTAATGCAACCGCTTTTTAAGGCAGATTAGGTTCCCCCCTCGAACAGAAACCCAAACGCTGATGTGTCCCGGGCCTTAGATTTTTATTGCATATAGTTCTGTGCAAAAGAATTAAGCATGTATGGGGGAAAAAAATTCTGTAACGTAAGAATGTTTCCGAAATAGAAGGGTTAATGGTTTATTTTTTAAGTGAATGAACAAAAGAGGAATGTAAATCCCATCGATATTTGGTGTGACCTTTGCCCTTTGGAGGAGGCCCCTACAGATATAGCCCCTGATCTCACCATCATCCAGTCTGTCTGGCATGACATAAAGAGACAGACAGATTGGAGCAATCTTACATCCACTGAAGGTCTGGGCTTAGTTCTCCAAGATGGCGGCGGGAACAACCTCCCTGCCCAGTTCTACCAAAAACTGAAACGAGAAGAACTGATGGAAGGCAAAGGGCAAAGGTCACACCGAATGTTGATGGGATTTACATACTATTAACCCTTCTATTTCTGAAACCATTCTCACTAGAGACTATTTTGTCACACCTGCCTAAAATTTTTATCCAGTACTGTACTACCCAAGGGTGCTCTCTAGGGTTGAGCTGATCTTGACTTTTCAGGATCGATTTTGAAATCCGATTTCCGATCATTTTTCATTCGAACCCGATCTCCATCCCAATTCTGATCCCAATGCAAGTCAATGGGATTTTTTTTACTATCGGAGATCGGATTTTAAAAACAATCCTATTCACTATACAGCATGGAATCTAACAATGGAACGCTTTAATTGTTAGAATCCACGCTGTGTAGTGATTTTTTTTTTAATCCTCTGGCTACTTAGTCCCCCCTGGTGTCCACTTACCTTCAGAGATGGCTGGTCCGGTGCCCGGTGTTCTCGTTCTTTTTTGCCTCGCTGCCCCCTGCCTCCCAGGTTAGGAGAGTGTGGGCGGGCACTGGGAGGGGAGACATCACATCTCCCTGCCCTGTACCCGCCCACACTCTCCTAAGCCACAAGCCCCACCTTCTTCCTAGCTCCTTAAACACTAACCTGGGAGGCGGGGGCAGCGAGGTGAAGAAGAATGAGAACACCGGGCACCGGACCAGCCATCTCTGCAGGTAAGTAACTACTAGAGATGTTAGCTAGCCTCCCATTAGAATGAATGGACACAGCCAGCGCGCAGGGGGTTAAGGCTGTGTGCCGGCTGCTTCCACTCATTCCTATGGAACCGCAGCGGAGCCTTCAAACTGAGTATACACTCCGCTCAGAATGAGTGGAGCGTATACTCAGTGTGAAGGCTAACATTGTTAGCTTTTCCCACAATGCTTGGCCAGTAGCAAAGTATTGGGGGAAATAATCACTGATCTCGATCCCACCTAAAAAGATCGTGTTCGGAATTCCGAAATTTTCTCGATCGCCGATCGGAATCCGATCTTTTCCGAACACGATCGCTCAACCCTAGTGTTTTCTTATTTTTGTTACAGATCGTACATACAACTCTAAAGATTCTCTATGGCTACGCGATAGAATTCTATGTCCTATATGATAAAACATTGGCAAAGCCCAGGAAGAAGTTGTCTAAGAAGACCTAATGGGAGTGTCGCAGTGTCAAGGCTACGTTGCAAGGCTCAGGCTCTGAATCTCCAGGTCATTCCTTTACATTTTATGCACATTCCAAGGATCAAGCTGTTATGATAGCAAAAGATATTAAAAAGATTTTTTCGATGGAGAGCAGATGTTTTTCCACGTGGTCTCGCAGAGCAGCCGTCACACGAGAAAGTTCTATTGTCGGAGTTTGGTGGATAATGTCCTCCTATTGTTGTGTACAGCCGGCCAGGCATATTTGTCTACTCACAATTCCCCGAGCGTGCTTGCCACTGGTATTTTTCCTCCATTGTGTTGTACAATACGGCTCCAAATCAGTGAGAACAGGAAAATACAAGTGCGATAACCGAAGCTGTACGGCTTGGAACGTCTGGGCATGTAGACTTGTGCGACTCAAGAACAAAACATCAAAAATAACAAGATTAGAAAATACTTTGAAGAAAGATTTAGTTTAAAAAAATCTCATTTTCTGTTGTTAATGTTTAGTGTATACAGGTCCTGTGTAGATCCAGGCGTCTCGTCTCACTAGTACTAGAAGTGAGTGACATCACCAGGCTCTCTCCAGCGACAATCAGTGGGTCCGTATGGATACCGGTCATGGACAATGGAGCTGTGGAGTGACATCATCTATTGTCAGTAGTGATGTAATGATGAGTCAGGGGTGTCATCTATAAAGGAGTTATCTCCAATTGTAATCCTGTTGGTGCTGTAAATGAAGTAATTGCTGCAAAAATAAGCACTACATAATTTTGTAATTGTCTGTCTATTATTAGGCTTAGTGGGTAGAGTAAAAAATGCAGGATTTTGTACTTTTTTAAAGGTAAACGCTATAAATTTCATTAAATATCTGACTATGGGAAGAATATGCAAATCTGTCTTCCATGATGTAATTAGGAAGTCAGGTGCCTCAGTGTTGCAAACCAATAGAGGGCGCTCACTGGAATGTGCAAGCCTGTCTTCCCTGATGTAATTAGGAAGACAGAATCTCAGTGAAAATAGCCCAATAAAGGTTTGCTCCCTTTAACATCATGCTCGACCTTCCAAGAGGCCTTTGTTTTGCAATGATGCTGGGATTATTACCAGGTATAGTCTCTCAACCGAGGACGGCCGTTTCGATGTTGTTGCATCTCGTCAGCTCGATGTAGAGAAGACTATAACCTGGTAGAGGTGAGAGGCTTAGACAGGGTAAGGGGAGTATCGTCACTCCTTGGGGAGAGACCACCATATAGGTGTGTGGAGACTTATTAAGCCTTTAGCACTCCACTTTGCAAGGGACTATGGGAAGAATATGCAAATCTGTCTTCCATGATGTAATTAGGATACATTTGCTAAAAGCAGAAGGTTTGTTCTTCCATGTTTTTGAAGAACCTTCTCCTTCTATAGTAAAGGGATCAAATACCCAAGTGGACCCGAGCTTGACAATGCAGAGGCTGAAGATTGTGAAATGCTCTAGAACAGCCACAATTACAGAGAGCCTTGAGATTTATCTGACCCTTCCAGGGTTTTCTGGAAGCGGCGAAGGGGTAAACAGAGGGCGCAGATATATTACAGTATATAGCTATTTGTGTAGGAGCTGCGGCCCATAAAGTCTTAAATGAAACTTAATCAGTCTTCCAGCCATAAAAAATGTGAGTTCACATCGGGATCTTTTTAACATTATCCCACAAACCGATGCTAAAAACATGTTTAGTCAACGGCAAGGAGATCCTGGCGGCCTGAGATTCTGTTTTTATTGTTAATGTTTTATCTTCTTCTCATCCAAAGTTAGAAGGAATGTTGACATAACAAGACTCCCGGGAGCGGAGCAAGACCTTGTGATGGAGTTTAGGGGATGGCCATTATTGTTACCGTGCTTTATGACTGCTCCTCTGCCAGTAATAAAAGTTTTGTTATATATTACGTTAATTCTAATAAAAATAAGTTTTAACGTCTTCGATTCTTTGCCCGTATCCGAGAAGTCAAAAATTTGTTAACCTCTTCAGCCCTGTACGATGCTACATAGACATTGCATATGTCCTTAAAGGGGTGGTCCAGACTAAACTTTTAAAAATAAATAAATGCTCACCTGTACTCGTTGCTCCGGTGTCGTTCCACGACTCCTGATTAGTTTGCCCGCCCAGGTCTCTTCTGGCATTGTGCTGAAGCCGCTGATTGGCCTCATCAGCGGACTCAGGAAGAAGACCTATGATGTCACAAGTAGCTATGGTCAGACTCTTTGCTGATTGGCCTCAGCAAAGGGCCTGAGCACTGAGGCCAATCAGGGACTTCAACACAACTCCGGAAAAGACCCAAAGGAACAGAAGAACCAGGAGGTGCGGGAGGACACTGGAGCAATGGAGACAAGTGAGTATACATTTTTTTTTTTCCTTGCCTCCCTCCAGATTATTTAAACTTTAAAAGCATTGCCCATTTTCGACTAGACAGCGCCTTTAATGGGTAAATTTATTCCAAAAATAGATGGACAGATACCCTAAGAGGTCGCACAGAAATGCTCATTTACTAAAGTGGGCATCACAGATGACCCATCACCTAAGACATAGAAGGATCTTACATGTTGTCCTTTGAGACTTTCTACTGGGTGTGTGTGTGTGTGTGTGGGGGGGGGGGGGTTTAGAAGCTTTATATAGGGTTTTCCAGGCTGGTTCCATCCCAGAACGGGCATCTGGCTCCTTCCTTTTCTCCCATGTTCACCACTGTGCTGTGGAGCTTTACTACAGTGACACAACAGAAATCTGGAACCATTTGACCAGTGATATAATTTTTGCTCTTTTGCCCACTGGAGTTTTGGCTTTCTGGTTCCCTTAGACATTATTGGTGCTCACCCTGGTCGTCTGCGGTCACAGCCCATCCATACATCCATAGCACTGACTATATGCTATCTATAATACTGGTGTCTTATTATGCTGTAGAGAGATCCGAGGCCCAGAAGTGATTTCCACCTCTGCACCCCCTATAGATACACCTAAACCTTTCCCTCCTTGCTGCAATGGTACAGCTAGGAAGGTGGTTTCCAACCAAAAAAATGTTCTGTTGAGGGCAGTACCTAGTGTAAAATAATAAGGAAGTGTTACCTAGCAAAACTTCCTGAGATGGCAAGGCTCGGGTCATCTCTATTGGTCTAAGTTTCCGATGCATCAGTGATGACTCCCCACATGGCCGCCGGTCTTAGTGGTCAGGAGAGTTAGCTGGTTACGTCATTGCTACAATGTGGAAATCTCTACATTGACGTGTATTCATGACCTCTAAGGCCAGCGATTGGCTACAGCGGTCCTATGGTGGGCATGAAATGGTCATTGATGTAATCACTGGGATACAGATATTGTCCTTGGCAGGATTTGAAGCCAGGACTCCAGCGATATAAGGCTACAGTGCTAACCACTGAGCCACAATGTTGCCCACACGTCCCACTTTTTTGCCTGATTTTATTTACCATATATACTCGAGTATAAGCCGAATTTTTCAGCCCAGTTTTTTGCTGAAAAAGCCCCCCTCGGCTTATACTCGAGTCAGCAAAAAGAAATGTATTTATTTATTTTTTTAGGAGGGGGGTCTATGACCAGCCACAATATTAATGTACAGAATCTCCCATAAAATAATGCAAAAAAAATAAAAAAAATTTTTAAAATAAATAAATAAAAGTTCTAAATCCTTCCTTTCCCTAGAATACATATAAAAGTAGAAAATGACTGTGACACACATTAGGTATCCCTGTGTCTGAAAGTGCCCGGTATACTGAATATAGGGGATCTGCAGTGCTCCTGTTCCATCGGGAAGGGGTTAATAGGAGCACTGCAGATCCCCTATATTCAGCCAGGCTGAATTCCAAGTGGGGGAAGAAAAAACCCCAGTCCTCAAGCTCAGGGAAGGGGCAGACAGACAACCAAAACACCCCCTCCCCTTCCCCTGCACCCAGCATCTACTGCACCCAAAAACTCCGACCATTTAAATTTTTGAAATTTTCCAGTAGCTGCTGCATTTCCCCCCCTAGGCTTATACTCGAGTCAATAAGTTTTCCCAGTTTTTTTGTGGTAAAATTAGGGGCCTCGGCTTATATTCGGGTCGGCTTATACTCGAGTATATACGGTAGATCTCTACACTGTAAAAAAATTAATTAAAAATAAAAAAAAAATCTAACAATTTTTTTTAAAAAAAAACAAAAAACACACGCACAATTGTACAACTGAAATAATTTATTTACCACTACAGCACCACGAAAAACAAACATACAATGTGTTAAAATACAGAATAATCAGTCAAAAATACAGCTGAACTGGTTGTATATTTATTTTTTATTTTTTTCCTACACGGTCTATACAGGTGTATTGTTGATGAAACGGCCAACACCGAACTTTAGTTTTCCTTTTACTGAAATTTTTTATTTTTTCATTTTTTTGAAACAATACATTAAAAAGAAAAAAAAAAAAAAACCTAATTCCAATGGAGGCACAAAAATTCTGAAGTGGTAAGTTAAAAAAAAAAAAAAAGACTAAACAATGCACTTTTGAAGAAATCCATTTCGCTCACATTTAATTGCCTCCACCGCAGGGTAATGGTTTTGACATGCAAAATAAAGAAGCCTTTGCTATCCAAAATACCACCAGTAACCATTACTCATTTGCTTCTCTCTTTAATCATCGCAACCCTTCAAAATTGCTTTACTGAAAACTTGGCGTATTTCCTGGAAAGCGGAAGTCAAACAAAAGTTCTAAGAATGGTGAAGTCAACAATATTTTATTTTTTTTTTTGTAAAAAAAAAAAAAGTTCATGTTACAAAAAAAAAAAATGAAATACACCTTGAATAGGCTGTTGCTGTTTATATGGTGCGTCTCGGCCCTTTATAAAATATTTTACACTGAAATTACTGGAATATGGCACCTTTCTAGCAAAAAAAAAAAAAAAAAATTTGTAAAAAAAATGACAATAAAATAAAATCACTTACAAGTTGTTCCTGCTCATATTTATAACTATTTACATAGTTGAGAAGAAAAAAAAAAAGGTTTTTTTTTTTTTTTTCAAAGCGTACTGTAGGTCGTAAAGAGTATTATCATGAGCTGATGCGTTGACAGATAGTTCAGTAAATTTGAGAAATATTGGGCATTGGACTGTAGGGGAAAAAAAAAATTTGGTGTAAAAATGGAAAATTGTAAGTTAGAAATAATTATTTTTAGGTTTTTAAATTGGCAAAATGTCAATGTATTATTTTGAGTTCGAAAATGTCAAATTCCGTTCGAAAAGTTTTAATTCACAAATATTTTATTGTGATATTGTTACTGTTTCCGAAAATTTCAAAAACTTCTCCAAAAAATCTTGGCTTGGATATGATAATTCCTCAGTTATTAGGGCTAGCTGGTTATTGGCTCAGTCTAGTCTATTAAATTTGATTGAGACATTCAGAGTAGAATTTTTTCCTTGGGTTGTCACTTTTCAGCCTTCACTTTTTTTTTTACACCAAATTTGCTAAGCAAACCCAGGTTTGTCTAAAAACGATATTAAAGGGGTTGTCCAGGATTTTTTTTTATTTTTTTTGCATGGCCTATCCTTAGGCCCCATAGGGATCTGCTGTTGGGGGAGGATTGTGATCCCTGCACTACACAGTACTCAGAGCCAGAAATAGATATCTCCACACCCTGTGTTGAGCCCAGGTGCAGGGCTTTCTGCTTTTGCACCATGTATAGTATGGGGACCGGATGTAATTTTGAACAGCTGATCTATCCAAGGGACCGACTGATCAAATGTTTATCTGAAGAACAGGTCATAAAAAAATTCCAGGACAAAGATTTTAAAGATGACCAAGAGTTGTAACAGTTATTTAGAACCCCCAATTTTTTGAAAAAAATTTCTATTTTGTGTCAGCAAGCATGCATTCTTTCAGAAATATTTTTGTCAAATTGGGGTCCGAAGTCATTATTTTACCTATATCAGACAAAACATGACCGAAATCTAGGAAATACAGTGAAATCCCCAATAGGTCTCAAATCCATTACCGAAAAACATCTAAACTTTTTGTCCCGTTTGGAAACATGCAGAAAATTAGAGGAGTAAGAACAGGTAGCTTACGGCGTAACTATGAGCAAGATGTAGTAACATAAAATATGTATTCTAGTGCAAGTCAATGTACAGGACTCAGCTCATACTGGCCAGCTACACAGAAAATCATCAATTTCCGAGCGATCAAAAAGAGCCCTAACCGTAAATGAAAAAATGCTATAGCTGACATTTTGTACAGAGTATAAAAATATGGTATGATTGTACATTTTACACATGATGAACAAAATTATTGGTTTTCAATGTTTACAACTGAGATCTACAGAATTGTTACCAAATAATGTTGGCTCCACAGCGCCCCCCCATCCTCCCCCTCCCCCATTGTAATACTATCGGTACAATTACATATACCCAAAAATAAACACATATAGCATAGCTATACAGCATCATAGTAAGGTCTGTCGATTAGACCAGTAATTATTAAATATTTCACTGGTTTAATTAAATGAAATTTACATTAATTCATTCATATAAATGCCTCAGACTAAGATTTTGGGGAAGGATGTGGTCAACGGCGAATTTTAAGTGAACTGAAAATTTTTCTTGAAACTCATTCACAGATGTGAAGCTCATTAGTGAATGGGGAAAAAAAAAGGTGTAATGGAGACCAAGGGTAAGAAAAACCAGTGGTAGGAAGACAGGATAAGAAAATAGAATATTAGAATATTCGATATCTCATCAGAAAAATAACAGATTTTGATTGGTTGTTATGGGCAATTGTAAATGGTTTGATACATGGTGTGTAATTGAAAGGGGACCAAAAACAGGACCTACCATAGGTCTGCCAACATGAGTCAAAGGTGGTCATGTCGTCAGATCTTCTGAAAGGACCAAGACTCAAGGTCAACGGACTATAGACCATGGAAGAACAGGACAACTGAAGAGATGGTTCCAACCAAACCAAATACAGAATATATGGTAAATGTTTTGATACATGGTGAGTAATCGAAAGGGGACCAAAAACAGGATGTACCATAGGTCTGCCAACATGAGTCAAAGGTAGTCACGCCGTCAGATCTTCTGAGAGGACCAAGACTCAAGGTCAACGGACTATAGACCATGGAAGAACAAGACAACTGAAGAGATGGTTTCAAGCAAACCAAATACAGAATATATGGTAAATGGTTTGATACATGGTGTGTAATCGAAAGGGGTCCAAAAACAGGATGTATCATAGGTCTGCCAACATGAGTCAAAGGTGGTCATGTCGTCAGATCTTCTGTGAGGACCAAGACTCAAGGTCAACTGACTATAGACCATGGAAGAACAGGACAACTGAAGAGATGGTTCCATCCAAACCAAATATAGAATATACGACTTATGGGAATTTTCCACCACAAAGGGTGAAGTATGTGTAACCGAAACGGTATAGTAGAAGAGTGGTAAGGCCCATAACAATCACTCAAAGTCTGCCATCTTCAAGTAAAGATTGAATAACAGTACAAAATGTTGTCTTGGGTAACCCATCCATTTCTAACGTCTTATATCTGACCAAAGTTTTTATAAGGAACCATCTTGTACCTAGGAAAAAATGATTAACTTCAAAAACTGGTGGTGGGAAATGCGTCAAAAACAGCCAAAATTGGGGAAAATTACCAATGTGTAGATGGTGCGTTATAGAGAAACCAAAAAGAAATCCAAGTCTTATCCAAGGGACAGATACAACTTGGCTAAAGGAATATTTCTACAATTTTCTTCTTTCACATAATAACACTAACACGTTATTCCAGTGTTTATTTTTATATTAATGTTTTTATGTTCTTCCAAGATGCTCAGACAAAATTGAGACACTCGATCCCGTTAATAGGTCGGAGACTACGTGAGGCAAAACCTTCTATGTTTATACACATCTACTTTTTTATTTCTTTTTTTAAAAATTATTTTATAGTGTCGTCAACTAGAAATACAAAAACATTTTTTCTAAAAAAAATAAAAAAAAATTCAAAAGTGGGCCATTCGAAAACTGGTTACAACACAGACATGTGAGGAAAACCAGAAAATCTCATGATGTATTCAACAGAGTACCAGAAAGGAAAAATGATGTGTCAACAAAATTAATTTCATGAGACCTGGGTTGATCCTGGCAGGCATCGAGACTGAAAAAAATTGGCCCAAATCTCTTACTCGCAACACAGGAACATCATAGCATGGGAGAAGGGGTAATGTTCCGCTCCAACTTTTATTAACAACTCTGGATAAAGCCTTCAGTGATGTATAGTTTCTGCCAGTTATTAAAAATAAACGTTCCAAAAAGTTCACACTAGTACCGTTTTTCTTCTTTTTTTTTTTTTTTTTTTTTTTAAAGAATATAACACTGATCGAACAAGGCCTATTTTTTGCTTTTTTGTTCTTTGAAAAAGTTTTTTTTTTCTGTTTTATCCCACTAAAAACATGCTGAAACGGTAAGTCTAGCCACATTTACATGATTTTACAATCATATTTGAAAGCTGTTCGATTTTCGGTGTCTTTCCAACGTAGTACAAGATGGTCAGAGATTCTAAATCTTGAGAAACGCAACACGGTGAGGCTGATGCTTCTGGGTTGATGGTGTTGTACAGACCAAGTACCTGCAAAATAAAAAAGGAACCGAAAATTGGTACGGAAATATTTGTGAGCAAAGGCTTATAGGAAGTTGTGGGCCCAGTGCAAAATCTAACTATCCCAACCATCACATGGGACAGAGGGTCTTTTGGTCCCCCTGAAGCTCCAGGACATGGATGTGACCAACAATTTTTTCAACCACTATAGATAAACCTTGAGTGTATGATGGCCGCCTGGATCTCTCCAAATGGCCGGTGTCTGGGGAAGTGAAGGATCGGGCAGGAAGATTTCAACAAGAGGCCGGATCTCATCCTGAACTTCTCAAGATTGAAATCTCCTTCAGTGGTCCAGAAGAATGACACAATAGAGCCTTAGGGACTCAAGTCTGTCGAGTGTCTGTGGTTTTATCTGAATTCATTAGTTAAAAAAGTCAGTCTGCCCCTATTCAAGACTACGTCCGTGTCCAACGATGACACGGGAAACGGCAGCTCTGCTCCTTTTACCTGAATCGGAGAAGACTGATTTTACTTCTCATCCATTGGTATAGTTTCCAGAGCCCAGAGGATGCCGGGATAGCTGATCAGTGCAGGGTCCAGATGTCAGCCCCCCCACAGATCAGATTCTGATGACCTATTGTGTGGGGCCAAAATGCACTTGGGGCCAAAAACCCACTCTGATCTGGCCATACAGCTTAGATCAAAGTCAACTGAAACATATGCTGCCATATGGTACAAAGTTCTAATGCTTCCAAACAATACTTCATTCTCCACAACAAGCAATGACTCTTCTGGATGAAGACCTTCCCAATATCAGAATGTTATGACTCTATATTACTCTATATGAATCAATGATAAAAAAAAATAAAAAATCGTTGTGGTTTTAGAACACTGGAGGTATAGAATGGGACCATAGATTTCTATACGCAACACAAATCCATACTACAGTTGCCTATCTGAGGTCTTTGGAGAACATCTACATGGAACACAAATCCATAGTTCAGTTGCCTATCTGAGGTCTTCTAAGAACATCTACATGGAACCCAAATCCATAATACAGTTGCCTATCTGAGGTCTTCGGAGAACATCTACATGGAACACAAATCCATAATACAGTTGCCTATCTGAGGTCTTCTAAGAACATCTACATGGAACACAAATCCATAATACAGTTGCCTATCTGAGGTCTTCGGAGAACATCCACATGGAACTGAGGTCTTCAAGTCAACAATTGCCCATACGACAAGAACAATACAGATATGAAACCAATATAAGATCATATAAAAGAAAAACTCTTGAGTCCAATCATTTTACGGCCACTATTTACAGTATATAATTTCTTTGACACTATAGGAAGTATATAGGTTACCTGGTGACAACGCTTATGGATTTATAAGGATGCCATTAATAGGTTAGTAAAACAGAAAGTGACCTTTTCCTACAGGTTCAATTGACTATTTATAACTAAACACAGAAGACCTCTTCAGCGTGGCTACAAAGCCTACGTTGTGTTACATTCCTGCTGGCGTCTTGTGTACCGTAAATGCCCGAAAGATATTTGTGACAGCTGAACTTCCTGAGAATATTTCTTCTGCAGAGCAAGGAGTGAGGCTTTACTGAAGTTCTACCATATAGACGAGTCATGTTTTATAAGACTCCAATGTATGTGAATTACCCCAGGAAACTCTTGAATGCTACAATTTCAGATGCATAGGACTAGGTTGTAGAGCAACAGATCCGTATGGTTCCTAATTAGAGATGAGCGAGTAGTACTCGATCGAGTAGGTATTCAATCGAATACTACGGTATTCGAAATACTCGTACTCGATCGAGTACCACTCGCTATTCGAATGTATAAGTTCGATGCAGAACCAGCATTGATTGGCTGAATGCTACCTTTAGAAGTCTTCTCCGTGCAGCTTCCCCGCGGCGTCTTCCGGATCTTCATTCACTCTGCCAGGCTTCGGGCCTGGGCAGAGCCGACTGCGCATGTCCACTTGTAGTGCGGGCATGCGCAGTTGGCTCTGCCCAGGCCCGATGCCCGGCAGAGTGAATTCAGAGCCGGAAGATGCCGCGGGGACACTGCAAGGAGAAGACTTCTCGGAGGATCCAGCCCGACCCTCACTCGTGGACTTGGTAAGTATAATTTGATCGAACGTTGCCTACCCCTGAAACGAGCATTTTCCCCCCATAGACTATAATAGGGTTCAATATTTGATTCGAGTAGTCGAATATTGAGGGGCTACTCGAAACGAATATCGAACCTCGAACATTTTACTGTTCTCTCATCTCTAGTCCTAATAGCTGCTCCTCCACTGATTCTGGCACAGCTGGAATTTTTCTCTAGCCCCTACCGTTTGAGAAATCAGTGCAGTTAGTTTTGGTGACCGGATAATCAAAATAGACTTCCAAGGGGGTAGTGTCAGGCAGGAACAGGCAAGGACGCATGACTCGGAGCTCTGGCACTGTCCACTTTTGATTGGAGCTCTGAGTCACACCTCCTGCTTGCTCCTGCTTGGCATCACCCACTTGACATTAGGGAGTCTAGTCTTTATAACAGACATCAAAACTAACTGCACCGATTGCTCAGAAGCGGTAGGGGCTAGAGGAAAAATTCCAACTATGCAGAAATTAGTGCAACCTATCAAAGGATGAAAAAAAGGCAATTGGTGGAGGCGGTAAAAGGTTTAGAAGAGATACCCAAACAGGAAACCTCTCATAATGCTTCACACTAACACTACCACATTGTAAGATTTGTCTTCTTTGGGTTATCTTTCTGTATGAGTACTATACCATTCGATTCGCTGGTGGTGGTGGAAGAAGAAATAACATAAATGTCATATATGCCAATACTTTGTGGACTTACCCGAGTGTGCTGGGTGTCGGAGCTCCATAAATAGGGACAAGCTCCAGCACAAAAGTTTGCATTATAACCTTTGGGTTCATGTATCCATTTCCATCCAAGGTCCCTCTTGAAGTCGATATACAAAGGACGTAGACAACAATTGTCCTGGACATTTCTACAAAGGATACATGTTACAGTTAATGTCTTGCTGATGGGGCAACCATTAAATATAGTATCCTTATACAAAGTTGATTCTTCTAAACATTATCTGTATCAAAATGGCGGCTCATGGACACTCGGTATAGGTTTGGCTTCCGTTCTTATATACATTTTTGTTACTCTCGAACGACAACTCTCTTGTCTCTCGCATCATCTCACAAACACTGCAGTAATGGAAAACCTGATTAGTTAAAGGAGTTGCCCATACCCTTAGGATAGACCATAAATATCTGATCAGTAAGGGGCCAACAGGCAGCACCGGCATGGATCAGCTGTTCTGTGGTGGGTCCAGGATGTTATAGCAGATAGCCCTGTGTCCTGTATCCTGGCCATTACTGCAGCTCAGACTGCTGAGTTACTTTAACACTCTTTATCTATTTATAGCCTATCCCTTTAAAATCATGGACAACCCCTTTAGAGGGATTATACAAGTCCCAAACTAGCAGCTTGGCAATGTGTTCAAGTGAACCCTGGGGCTATTTCTGGTGACATCACATATCTATCCCATGAGGCATTGCGTCATACACTTTGGAGTTGTCATCAGTTCCATCCCCTAGTATGGGCCGGTCTCTGTATTCCTTCCCCTGATATGTAATTCAGGGACTTGTTGAGTCCTCCAGAGACAGATTATCCCCTCTGGTGGTCAAGATGAAAGAACCTCATCTGTTAACGTAGAATTCTCTAATAGACTGTTGGAAAATATCTACAACATCCGTCTATTTATTGATGGTAATTTAGAATCTCTTCCCATACCTGAAACAATACGCAGCATCTAGCGCCCGTTTCCTCCGCCGACTTGATTGCTGGGATTCTTGTCTGTACGATGGTAGCAGCATCAAGAGTAGATGAGGGGAGTGGCTGTGTTGCTTTTTCTGACCAGGCTTCAGATTTTTGTTGTCCACAATGGGATATAGGAAGTTGTCATCAATACCTAAAAATATGGAGAGAGGAATCAGAATACAAATCTATTCTATCTATGTACTATTTGGGATTGAAATGCTGTAGGCTGGGATAAATAGTGTAATGGTGGAGAATGCGGGCAAAGATTTTATATAGTGTGATGTTTTATGTTACACTTGATGTCGCTTTGGGCACGTATGGAATAAATATAGCTAAGCTATGAAAATGCCAGATGGGTTGGGATTTTTTGGATTTGTGGGGTAGAGGGATAAGTATTTGATTCAAGGATATGTAGTGGAGAGGACCTTCTGATTTCACAGATGTTGGCCGTAGCTCCACTGTATAAATACACATGACTAAACATCACTGTACCTGCAAATCTGGTCTCCAACTCCTCACTCTTGTTTGGGATGATATAGTTATTAGAAGGTACAAAGGTGCAACAAGGACAATGTAAACTTATTTTAAATCCAAGATTTCGATCTGTAAAAAAAATAACATAAAAAAATTACAAATTCAAAATTTGATGAAGTCATTACAGAATAATGTTGGTCATTTCCATCCATTGTTATGACGCCTTCCCATCCTTGTGCTTTTGGATGTCATCCATACTGGATTTTCTTTAATGGGGTCATCCACCACTCGTAATCTAATTCTCAGGAGGACTCGAGTCATCCATATATTACAATGGAGTAGAATTGGGCCTCCTATGTATAAAATTGGTGTCTTGTGTGGCTGAGAGGTCTTTAGGTCCCCTTAAGGACAGGGGCCCGGAAGTGACTACTAGCTATTGTTAATATAGAACACATTATTTTTATAGCACTCATGGGGGCCGTAGTGTATAAATCATCATATATGGTGGAAATCCTTCATAGCTTGTTAAGAGTTAGGGCCGGTTACAGCATTTACACTGGAGCCCAAGTCCTCATGCCCATGACTTTAGCTTATTATAGTATCACAATTGTGGATAATATTTGGGGCCATTCTACTTCTATAGGCCCATGCACTTTGCCAAAGTTTTTGCAGCTGTGTGTCCATAGGAACACAAAATAGGGCGGACCTATACCTGTCCATTTTTGCATCTCCGCCCAAATAATGGATGGCACATGGATAACCAATCGTTTTGCCATCCATTCTAATACATTGTCGTGTGTATGAGGCCTAAGGGTTTTCCAGTCACATCTCTGGGAATGGAGGAGAGTCTTGGAGGACAAGAGAGTATTGAGCTTAACTATATCTGAAAGGTCTTCAAACACATCCTTGAAAGTCACATTCTTGGTAGAATTGTCTTGTACAATTGACCCACATCTTACAGTATTTTATTTTTAAATTTGGTAACTTTTCCTACTCTGAATCCAATGCCACCCAAAACTGGTCCCAACAGCCATGGTTTAAAATCTATCACAGATAGAGATTCATACTTTAAAGAGGAACTTTCATCACCTCGACCATTTCCAACTCTTCACATTGTTCAAAAGGTTTCTTTCCTCCGATTCAGACAACGTTGGAATTTTTTCTCTAGATCCCACCGTTCCTGAGCAATCACCACTGTTAGTTTCACTAATCAATATACTAGGTAGGTTCTCTACCTCCAGGTGGGCGGTCCCTGACTGTCTGTTCCAGCTCAGAACCACCCACCTGACAGTACAGAGCCTACTTAGCATATTAGCTGCTGAAACTAACAGTGGTGATAGCTCAGGAACAGTGGGGGCTAGAGAAAAAATTCCACCTGTGCCTGAATCAGTGCAGGAACACCTATTGAGGACGTTGGGTGTGCTGAAAGGTTCCCTTTAAAGAACCTATAGCTCTCATAACTTCCAACGGTTTCATTTTTCACCAGACTGTCCAATGAACGGTTGCACAAAAAGACATGGCCTCCAAACCTACACAAAAATGGGCATCTATATATGAGCTTGGGTACGCTTTTGGACAGGGCTACAACGTGTCGTAATTAGGGAGACCTTTTGGTGAGGTCTACAATCTCGAGGATAGGTCCATGTGCCTCACAAAACACCAAAGAGGCCCAAGAGACAAAATTTGTTTAGGAAACTGAGCAAAGTTAGATCCTTACCTCTGTGGCGGAGCCATTCCTTTATAGCTTCTGTCACATCGAATGACAACCACTCCCCCTCAGCTCTCGTTTTCACGACTTTACTGTCTATGTAGCGCTGCATCGGTGACGTTAAGTCTTTGGATTTAAGAATCTGCATGGAGAGATACAAAAAATAAAATGAACATTGCAGAGTATTTTCATGGTAGGGAACCTAAAAAACTTCCATTTCACAAAGACCTAAAACCGAGCCCCACCATTGCCTCAACCCTTGGCCGTCTGACAATGGCATCGGAGACCTTAAACTCTCAGGACAAGGATCGGTTGAGTGGTTTACCCCTTGGCCTCCTTCTGGATGTAAGCGGTGTGTGCTATATATTTTCCATAGTATGTACACATCTCTCCGTAGAGAGCCAAAAATGCTCATGGGAGCGGCGGAGGCACAAGCAGCGCCATGTCATAAACGTACCGCAGTGGAAAAAGTTTTACAGAATGTAACAATATAAACATTATTCAGACAATATACGGCAGTATACAGACAAAGCAACCGTCCCACAGACTCACCTCATCAACACTTCATTGCCTATAGAATTCCTCTCTTAATGTGGAATATGAAATAGGATTTAACCCTTGGCTGTACTAGCCAGTATTATCAGCTGTGCCGCATTCACACTGGAACTCGCATACACTCCAGGCCAGACCTCATCAGTGGAGCTCGTAGTTTTTCTAGTCTCTGTCTCTCTCCTTCCAGCTATCTCTCCCTCCATTCAGTATACACTCACCGGCCACTTTATTAGGTACACCATGCTAGTAACGGGTTGGACCCCCTTTTGCCTTCAGAACTGCCTCAATTCTTCGTGGCATAGATACAACAAGGTGCTGGAAGCATTCCTCAGAGATTTTGGTCCATATTGACATGATGGCATCACACAGTTGCCGCAGATTTGTCGGCTGCACATCCATGATGCGAATCTCCCGTTCCACCACATCCCAAAGATGCTCCTCTATTGGATTGAGATCTGGTGACTGTGGAGGCCATTGGAGTACAGTGAACTCATTGTCATGTTCAAGAAACCAGTCTGAGATCATTCCAGCTTTATGACATGGCATTGCATTATCCTGCTGAAAGTAGCCATCAGATGTTGGGTACATTGTGGTCATAAAGGGATGGACATGGTCAGCAACAATACTCAGGTAGGCTTTGGCGTTGCAACGATGCTCAATTGGTACCAAGGGGCCCAAAGAGTGCCAAGAAAATATTCCCCACACCATGACACCACCACCACCAGCCTGAACCGTTGATACAAGGCAGGATGGATCCATGCTTTCATGTTGTTGACGCCAAATTCTGACCCTACCATCCGAATGTCGCAGCAGAAATCGAGACTCATCAGACCAGGCAACGTTTTTCCAATCTTCAATTGTCCAATTTCGATGAGCTTGTGCAAATTGTAGCCTCAGTTTCCTGTTCTTAGCTGAAAGGAGTGGCACCCGGTGTGGTCTTCTGCTGCTGTAGCCCATCTGTAGCCTCAAAGTTGGACGTACTGTGCGGCGTTCAGAGATGCTCTTCTGGCTACCTTGGTTGTAACGGGTGGCTATTTGAGTCACTGTTGCCTTTCTATCAGCTCGAACCAGTCTGGCCATTCTCCTCTGACCTCTGGCATCAACAACGCATTTCCGCCCACAGAACTGCCGCTCACTGGATGTTTTTTCTTTTTCGGACCATTCTCTGTAAACCCTAGAGATGGTTGTGCGTGAAAATCCCAGTAGATCAGCAGTTTCTGAAATACTCAGACCAGCCCTTCTGGCACCAACAACCATGCCACGTTCAAAGGCACTCAAATCACCTTTCTTCCCCATACTGATGCTCGGTTTGAACTGCAGGAGATTGTCTTGACCATGTCTACATGCCTAAATGCACTGAGTTGCCGCCATGTGATTGGCTGATTAGAAATTAAGTGTTAACGAGCAGTTGGACAGGTGTACCTAATAAAGTGGCCGGTGAGTGTATGTCAGGGTCTTGTTTCATCTTTGTATCCATCTACCTTCTATGGTGATTATCTTATATGTCCAACTTTATCTTCATCTATCTATCTATCTATCTATCTATCTATCTATCTATCTACCTACAGTATCTATCTAAGGTACCTATGTATCTGTCTACAGAATAAACTATCTATCACCTATCTATCTATGTGATCTATCTATCTATCTATCTATCTATCTATCTATCTATCTATCTATCTATCTATCTATCTATCTATCTATCTATGTGATCTGTCTATCTCCTATCTATCTATCCATCTATCTATCTATCTATCTATCTATCTATCTATCTCCTATCTATCTATCTATCTATCTATCTAATTATCGCCTATCTATCTATCTATCTATCTATCTATCTATCTATCTATCTCCTATCTATCTATATATCTATCTATGTATCTCACATCTATTTATCTATGTGATATATCCCATGCAATGAATATTTTACATTTCATAAGCTGAAATGATTGACTCTTTCTACCATTACATTCTCTATTGATTTACACTGTGACTCTCCATGTTGGCGATTTCCTTCTCCCATCTCTATTTGTACAGTCCGGCCCATTGACCCGCCAGTGAATATAAACTCTCGGCTTTTATCGTAGATGTGTGACTGCCGCTGAGATCTTCCCAGTATTTAACAGGCTTGAAAACTAGCACTGAAATGTCATCTGCTGAGAAAAATTCCCATAAAGCCGCGGCCTTATCTGATCACATTCCAATAAAGTCAGCATTTGGCAGAAATCCTCCAAAACGGAGCTGTGACCCCATGTGACTTGCCAACCATTTCTCTTGAGAATCTCATTGTCCTGTTATTATCTAATCTCCTCGTATATCCCGTAACATCAGCGGGCCACTAACATTAATCCCTTGTATCCAGCCAACATCTCCCATACCGCACATCAGTGGTCGAAAGCTCAAACTAAAAAAACCTCTAAATTTCTCTTTTTCTTGGAAAACCTCAAAATCGCTAAATGTGGTATTCCCACAAAACGTTGTCATGTGAGCCTTGCTTAAATTTTCGCTGTTGGAGTACTGTAAATGTTTTTGCTCGCTCTGGGGTTGCCATGGCAGCATCAATAGACTTCTATACATGACTTCCTGTCATGTGACTTCAACTTATAACAGTACAGAGGTCACATGACAGGAAGAAGAAAAAGATTCCTAAAAATACTGCAGTTCTGACTCTGGCCACTAAGCCAAATAATAGAAAGAGGCTACCAGTTTTCAATAGCAGATTTCTTTGCAGCAGTCACCTCACTTACAGCACATAGATGATCACATCTAGCATGACCTTTCTAGTCTCAAAGTACAATACTGATGCTGTGAAGTTCAACTTTTATTTCATATGCAAATGAACAGTTTGGTGCACTTGGGGTGGGGCCTCACCTGTCGGAGCACCTATTTATTTTTGTGTTTGCCATCCAGCGCCAATCCCAAAACAAAAAGACAGACTTGTCCCATGGACAGCAAGCGGCCACAAAAGCACATAGCACCTTAGCAAGTTTGGCCCTGCCCTGAGTGCACCAAACAGCTGATTTGCATATGGAATTAAAGTTAATTTTCTCAGTAGCAAGATTGTATTTTGGAAAAAAAAAGGTTCGCGCAGAATCCCTTTAAGAACGAAACGGAGGCAGTACTGCAACTCCGCTGAAGTTGTAGTAGCGCCTCAAATTTTTTCATATGCTGTTGGTGGGAACCTTGGATCAGGCCAATGTGGCTTTGGCCCCGAGCTTGGGATTTATTCCTGGAATTTTCTACTGCTCTGCGTTCTGGACCTCTGGAGACTTTGGTTTCCAAGGTAAAATTCTTTGACAAAATGCATAAACTAGAACATGGTTCAAGTAATGAAATCTGCTCATATAACAACATACATCATCATACAATAGTAGTAAATGAATGTAGTGTGGAAGGTCAGACGCAGAAACATAGTCCTAAAGGGGGTGCAGTGCCAAAACATTGTCCCTAGTAGCCCTGTCCCAACCCTCATGTACTCCTGGTACAGTTCTTTTCTGCAGCCAGAGACCTTGGCTTCAATGCGCATGCGCAGATCCTGACGCGCATGCGCAATGAACATCACCAACTTCACTGAACAGCTGCACAACCATCGGGAGCACAGAGATGAGTCAGAGGAAACTTATCAGACTCATCTCTTGGTAAGCATAAGGCTCTGTGTACTGTATAACTGTTTACTGTATATAGTCTGCAATTACAGATCCATAATTATGGATAGTATATCGACCGATTCATTAATATGGCCCTATGCACATGGCCGTGTTCTTACAGATCAGGGTGTATGCCCCAAAAACTAAGAACATGCCCCATTTCTGTTTTTGAGGTATAGACTTGCCCTTAGAAGTCTATGGGACTCTGAAAACCACACACGACATAGCTAGGGCAACAAACCACCGCCCATAAGGACCCACTTAGTGCCAATTTTAGATCTGAAGGATTCCCTTTAAAACTCTTTTCCAAATATCAAAGTTCAAAATTCTGGGTTAATAAAGGTGGTCCCCTATCCAGGACCTTTACCTATGGGCCAAAGTGGAAAGTCCCTACATAAAAATCCCTCTTTTGGACCGACTGAGCACCTCTGTATAGAACATCAACAGCCTGTTGATTTAAATGGACACTGTGTAATACTTAATTTCACCTGTGGGGGCACTGTAGGGAAATAGAACACTAACTGCCACGCTTTCCAACAGTTCTAGCAGTGGAACATCCTGTGAATAATGATCATTGAAAGGACCCTTATAAGATATTGAGAAGCACCTAAAAATCTTTGCAAAAGGACCTTTAACCACCAATTCTACCTCTTTGGCACAGTTGGAATTTTCTCTCTAGACCCCAAGGCTCCTTAGAAATAATTTTTATTAGTTTCGGTACACAGGTTCTCTACTGTCAGTTTGTTGGTCCCTGGCTGTCTGTTTCAGCCTGTCCCCACCTACTTGACAGTAGACAGCCTAATTAGCATATCAGCGGCTGAAACTAACAACACTGATTGCTCAGGAACGGTGAGGACTAGAGAAAAGATTCCAACTGTGCTGGAATCAGCGGATCGACACCTATTGAAGAATGCAAAAAATTGGAGTTGGCATCGGCGCACATCAATCCTCTACTCACCTGATATAGCTCTATTCGTTGCTCCGTCACTCGCGCTTTAGTGTTTTGTAAACGAAACACTCTAAATTCTGCCTTCACTAAATTAGAAACATTTTTCTCCATTGCAGAGACGTCGAACCGGACGATTCTGAAGTAAGGATTGTAATAACTTAGGTGGATGGCATCTGTAAAAAAGGAAAGATATTTTTGTAAAAAATACCAATTTTTTTCAAAGATGTTTACACAATGATACAGAAGATTAGATAAGTATCTGTAACGAGTTGCTAATATCAGTCACCTTAAAGGGGTTCTCCGGGAACTTGACCATATACAACTAATGATAATGAGGGTGGGAAACGCAATGCCCCCTGACTATGTAGAAGGATTATTATGGAGGGGACGTGTTGTCCATGGTGATGTCACATCCAGTGGTCACATGGCTCCATTCTATGACCATACATATTAAAGGGGTTGTCCGGGGAGCTAAAATCACCTAAACTGATCCAGCGGACACTAGATGGTGGACCCGGGGAATGTCTTTACATCATAGTCATGGCAATAGGCAGCAATAGTCTAATGCAGGGGTGGTTCTAGAGGGCCATGCGCGCCATGATAAATTTAGCTCCACCCACTTCTCCGCTGACTCCACCTATTCTCAATCATTTTCCCATGTGCCCCACAAAGTAAAATCCCCCTACAGTCACCCTAACATTATACACCCCCACATTATAATGTTTCCCTACAAATGTCCCACAGTATTAAGTCCCTCTCCCGGGGCAGGTAGAGGGGACATTAAACTGGGGCAGCTGGAGGGGGACATTAAACTGGGGGAAACTAGAAGCAGACATGTCCTCCTCCAGCTACCCCCATGGTTTAATATCCTC
Organism: Leptodactylus fuscus; assembly: GCF_031893055.1. Taxonomy (NCBI): domain Eukaryota; kingdom Metazoa; phylum Chordata; class Amphibia; order Anura; family Leptodactylidae; genus Leptodactylus; species Leptodactylus fuscus. The sequence goes on along the minus strand of NC_134267.1, from coordinate 18,310,378 downwards.
CTCCACCTGCCCCAGTTTAATGTCACCCTCCATCTGCCCCCTAGTTTAATGTCCCCCCTCCATGTGCATTCAGTGTAACTGCCCCCCTACAACTGCCCCTAGTCCCCCCTCTTGCTCACACATGCTGTCTCTTCTCCCTTTATCATCCAGCAGCCCCCATAGCTGGCAGCTTGCAGGAAGCGCAGTGTCCCGTGTGGCTCCGCCCACTAACGAGTCATAGCCTATCCTGGTGATAGGCTGTGATGACATCATCACAGGTCCTTGAAAAAACTTCCACTAGCTACACGGGCCACATAGAAGTAGTCAGAGGGCCGGATGTGGCCCGCGGGATGTACATTTCCCAGGTCTGATCTTGCGTCTACTCATTTGAGGGTTTTCCAGACATGCTCTCTGCAGTGGGGGAGGAGTTAAGTTGTGACATCATCTATTGTTAGTAGTGATGTAATGATGGCTCCATGGTGTTATTTATAGAGGTTCTACCTTCTATTGTAATCCTATCTGTGATGTAAATGAGCTAACTACTGCAAAGAAAACTCCCACAGAATTGGCAAGTATCAGACTATTCTTAGGCTTGATGGTTGGAGTGAAAATTACAGTATATAGTACATATATATTACATATATAGACAGACATGGAAAATTCATTAAAATATCATCAAACATTCTTAAAGAAACATATTTGTAACACATTCCCTTTAAGGAGGTTATTCAGGTTAAAAAAATCAACTTCTCCCTAGGTGGTGTCAAGTCTAGTGAAGCAGATGGCTTTGACCTGCAATACCAAAAGCAACCTGTAGACCGGTGTGGTGCTGTTTACAGACTAGGAGTAGTAAGATTTGATCCCCGAGTCAGGAGGAACAATCCAAGAGCCAAGAAGTTTAACTCTATGTAAACCTCCACCCTCGGTAGACTGGATTGTGGGAAATTTGTACTGGCGTTCGAGTCCCCTTTAAGAAGAAGTCTTGGGTGACATCATTGTAAGGCAAAGTTTTGTTTTCCGAGTGTAGGCTTGTTGGCAAATTCATCACTGGCAACAAACATCGAAAGATTAACACGGGTGAAGAAAAAATAAATGTCTCTTGTTTCCTCGAAGGAAAAACACAAGACCGCAATCTCGGCGGAGGATGAGCTCGGCGTAATTGCCTGAATTCTGTAAGGATCAGTAGACTCTTTCCGTTGTAATTACGGCTGGTAAACAAGAGTTACCAAGATTTATTTTTATGGTCTTTTGTGTTTATGAAGCTCCTGGTCTTTGGTCTACGGCCAACACTTCACAATTTCTGCTTCCAACCTGGTCTCCGAAACGCGCCAGTCATCTAGAAAGGATTTGCAAATATTTACAGTGACATCTACTTATGAGACGTACTTGTTATCCTCCTTAGATCCCGGCCAATTGTTCTTCCCACCGGCCATTCAAGTAATTAGGCAGTCTCCAAAGCCGATCTAGCATGAAGCCCTGAATGTACAGTATCTATGCCCATGGTGACAATGCCGGGGGGCACAGAAGCGCCAAAGAAAAGAGTTGTGCTCCGGAGGCCGCACCAATATTCATAAATATTAGTACAGCTCGGAAAACCTGTCTCGCTTTATTGATGTCAGTGGCTAATTGAGAATTGATGGCGTCCTCTGGAATGTTAGCTAGGCCAAGCAAAATGGCTCTCGCTACTGTGTGAAAGTCTGTCTCCTGCATCAATGGGACCGGATTCTAATGGACTGGCGGAATTCTTGAGAATGTTCCAACTCAATGAAGAAATGGCCAATTCTAATGTATACTGGGACATAAAAACTGGGGTATAGTCAGATTGTAGAGGTAACTGGAGAACTAGGTCGTGGACATATTGATTTATTTCCCTTACAGAAAGAGGTAGTATAGATAGATAGATAGATAGATAGATAGATAGATAGATAGATAGATAGATAGATAGGAGGGAGATAGATAGATAGATAGATAGATAGATAGATAGATAGATAGATAGATAGATAGATAAATAGATAGATAGATAGATAGATAGATAGATAGGAGATAGATAAATGATAGATAGATAGATAGATAGATAGATAGATAGATAGATAGATAGATAGGAGATAGATAGATAGAAAGATAGATAGATATATAAATAGATAGATAGATAGATAGATAGGAGATAGATAGATAGATCAGAAAGACTGACAGACAGATAGATTGATTGATTGATGAGACAGATAGGTAGAACATATAGATAAAACCGATAGATACAATATAGATAGAAAGATAAATATCTGAGAAATAACACAGATATACGATAGAAACTTAAAGAGATAGCTAGATAGCTAGATAGATAGATAGATAGATAGATAGATAGATAGATAGATAGATAGATAGATGAGACAAGATAGAACAAATACATAGATCAAACATATTGTTATGAAAAAGAAGGAAGGAAAGGAGGGAGGGTGCCAATGTATAATATCAATACTAGATAGATAGATAGATTTTAAAAAAAGATAGGCAGATAATCATATAGATATGAGAAAGATAAACAGATAAAGATATGACAGATAGAAGATACATATAGGATAGAAGCCTAAAGAGATTAAAAAAAAATAATAGATAGATAGGAGATACAGTCCTATGAAAAAGTTTGGGCACCCCTATTAATCTTAATCATTTTTTGTTCTAAATATTTTGGTGTTTGCAACAGCCATTTCAGTTTGATATATCTAATAACTGATGGACACAGTAATATTTCAGGATTGAAATGAGGTTTATTGTACTAACAGAAAATGTGCAATATGCATTAAACCAAAATTTGACCGGTGCAAAAGTATGGGCACCCTTATCATTTTATTGATTTGAATTCCCCTAACTACTTTTTACTGACTTACTGAAGCACAAAATTGGTTTTGTAACCTCAGTGAGCTTTGAACTTCATAGCCAGATGTATCCAATCATAAGAAAAGGTATTTAAGGTGGCCAATTGCAAGTTGATCTCCAATTTGAATCTCCTCTGAAGAGTGGCATCATGGGCTACTCAAAACAACTCTCAAATGATCTGAAAACAAAGATTGTTCAACATAGTTGTTCAGGGGAAGCATACAAAAAGTTGTCTCAGAGATTTAACCTGTCAGTTTCCACTGTGAGGAACATAGTAAGGAAATGGAAGACCACAGGGACAGTTCTTGTTAAGCCCAGAAGTGGCAGGCCAAGAAAAATATCAGAAAGGCAGAGAAGAAGAATGGTGAGAACAGTCAAGGACAATCCACAGACCACCTCCAAAGAGCTGCAGCATCATCTTGCTGCAGATGGTGTCACTGTGCATCAGTCAACTATACAGCGCACTTTGCACAAATAGAAGCTGTATGGGAGAGTGATGAGAAAGAAGCCGTTTCTGCACGTACGCCACAAATAGAGTTGCCTGAGGTATGAAAAAGCACATTTGGACAAGGCAGCTTCATTTTGGAAACAAAAATTGAGTTGTTTGGTTATAAAAAAAGGCGTTATGCATGGCGTCCAAAAAGAAACAGCATTCCAAGAAAAACACATGCTACCCACTGTAAAATTTGGTGGAGGTTCCATCATGCTTTGGGGCTGTGTGGCCAATGCCGGCATCGGGAATCTTGTTAAAGTTGAGGGTCGCATGGATTCCACTCAGTATCAGCAGATTCTTGAGAATAATGTTCAAGAATCAGTGACGAAGTTGAAGTTACGCTGGGGATGGATATTTCAGCAAGACAATGATCCAAAACACCGCTCCAAATCCTCAGGCATTCATGCAGAGGAACAATTACAATGTTCTGGAATGGCCATCCCAGTCCCCAGACCTGAATATCATTGAACATCTGTGGGATGATTTGAAGCGGGCTGTCCATGCTCGGCGACCATCTAACTTAACTGAACTTGAATTGTTTGTCCAAAATACCTTTATCCAGGATCCAGGAACTGATTAAAAGCTACAGGAAGCGACTAGAGGCTGTTATCTTTGCAAAAGGAGGATGTACTAAATATTAATGTCACTTTTCTGTTGAGGTGCCCATACTTTTGCACTGGTCAAATTTTGGTTTAATGCATATTGCACATTTTCTGTTAGTACAATAAACCTCATTTCAATCCTGAAATATTACTGTGTCCATCAGTTATTAGATATATCAAACTGAAATGGCTGTTATAAACACCAAAATATTTAGAACTAAAAATGATTAAGATTAATAGGGGTGCCCAAACTTTTTCATAGGACTGTAGATAGATAGATAGATAGATAGATAGATAGATAGATAGATAGGAGATAGATAGATAGATAGATAGATAGATAGATAGATAGGAGATAGATAGATAGATAGATAGATAGATAGATAGATAGATAGGAGATAGATAGATAGATTAGATAGATAGATAGATAGATAGATAGATAGATAGATAGATAGGAGATAGATAGATAGATAGATAGATAGATAGATAGGAGATAGATAGATAGATAGGAGATAGATAGATAGATAGATAGATAGATAGATAGATAGATAGATAGATAGGAGATAGATAGATAGATAGATAGATAGATAGATAGATTAGATAGATAGGAGATAGATAGACAGATAGATAGGAGATAGATAGATAGATAGATAGATAGATAGGAGATAGATAGATAGATAGATAGATAGATAGATAGATAGATAGGAGATAGATAGATAGATAGATTAGATAGATAGGAGATAGATAGACAGATAGATAGGAGATAGATAGATAGATAGATAGATAGATAGATAGATAGGAGATAGATAGATAGATTAGATAGATAGATAGATAGATAGATAGATAGATAGATAGATATCTTACCACAGAAGACAATGAAAGCCAGTGAAAAGTCACTGATACATATTTTTTCAATGACTTTTCATTTGGCTTTTGTTGTCTTCTGATAGATAGATAGATAGATAGATAGATAGATAGATAGATGATAGATAGATAGAAGATGTAGCACAGTTTTCTGAATATTCGGAAACCTGTTCACCTCTCTCAAAAATCTGTGCAGAGTAATACAGTAAGTATGGTCCACAGGGAGGGGGAGGAGGGGGATGTAGGTGCAGGTTTATCTCTGTATATATCTCTACATGCTGTGGGATATGTGATGTTATGTCTATGGGGGTGTGGGGTAAACATTAGACTGTTAGCAGACCCTAACATAATGGTCAGGATCTGCCAAAACATTTGAAGCAGGTATTTGACTGTGTGTCATAAACACCGTCGCTGTTGTTCTTCATACATGTGTCATAGACATGTACCATTACCCAGGAATGAGACAACCTATACATGTATTTACACTACTGGCATGGAAGTGAATGGCTAATCTGGTTTCAACATACACAGCGTATTCATGGTTGTACATAAGCTCCAGCAGTCTTTTATATACTGTACTTTGTATACCTTCTAACAGATTTCTAGGTCTCTGCTTATGGCCATTTAATAGTCACTGTTTACATCTAGAGGCTGAAAACTGATCCAGGTCATGAGGTGGATACACAGGTGTAGGGTTCGTACATTGCTCCTGCTACTCTCTCACCTACAAATATTATCTTACACCTTCTCTACAAGCAGACCTGTCATTATCTACATTATTTCCCCATTGTGGGACTATTAAAGGAATATCTATCTATTATGGCATGGACAGGTCACTGCTTGCTATAAGATCAGCACACTCCTCTCCTGCTGCTGTCATCACTGCCATTAACTAACTGACTTCAGAGTATTTGATCCTATGACATTGCCTCTGTCACATATAACCCTGTCCTCCTAAACATAATCACATAAGTATATAGGTCACTTCCTCCTACAGGATCACCACACTCTTCTCCTGCTGCTGTCCTGATGTCCACGACCTAATTGACTTTAGAACGTTCCATTACTGTTCATGCCATTACACTGTGGATATATGTAAAAGACACTGTTCTCAAACATACCAACCCATTAGTGGTCAGGTCACTGCCTCTCACAAAAGCAGTACGTTCCTCCCCTGCTGCTGTCATCATCGACATGACATGATTGGTTTTAAGAGTATTCTGTCCTACGACATTGTCCTTGTCACATATACGGTAGTATAATACTGTACTCATGAACATAATCACATAAGTAGATAGGTCACTGCCTGCCAGAGGGTCAGCACACTCTTCTGCTGAGTTCCCCTTTCCTATGACCTATTTGTCTGTAGAGTATTCACTTTTTGTTCGAGGCCAACCATACACCAGTAAATGACAATGACACAGGTCATTGCCTCCTACATAGTCAGCACACTATACACTTCCTGCCGTCATCACTGCCCTGACCTACGCGGAGTTTACGTCACGACACTGTCCATATTTTTATAAGACTCTTCCAAATATCCTTACATGACAGTCACACAGGGCACTGCCTCCTACAGAATCATCACACTTCTCTCTTGCTGCTGTCATTATTGCCATGACCTACATGGCTTTAGCGTATTCTGACATTATTCCCTTTATGACACCGTGTGAAATTTTATGAGAATCTCTCCAAATGTCATTACAGTCACACAGGTCACTGCCTCCCATAAAGTCAACACACTCTTACCCTACTGCTGTCATCACATCCATGACCTACATGGCTTTAGTGCATTCCCTACAGTTTTCCTTTCATGACACTGTCTTCATTTTTATGACACTGTCTTTATTTTTATGAGACACAAAGGTTACTGCCTCCTACAAAGGCAGCACACTCTTCTCCTGCTGTTGACATCACTTCCATGACCTACAAGGCTTTAGAGGACTCCCTACAGTTTTCTCTTCATGACACTGTCTGTATTTTTAAAAGTCTCTCTCCAAACGTTCCTATATGACAGTAACAAAGGTCACTGCCTCCCACAAAGTCAGCACACTCTTCTCCTGCTGCCGTCATCCTTCCCACAGTGTAATATACATTGTAATGTTTTCAAATCTACAGGAGGAAAACTGTCCATGAACATGACGCTGAACAAATGTACCTAACTCCCAAGATGAGCTCATCTGCCCGGACTTCCTTGAGGGTCAAGTGGACACTTCGAGTAACGGACTAGTCAAGGTCTCGCACTCTCAAGTAAAGTAGCACCTTTCTTCGACACTTGTCATTTTCTTGGTTGCTTCAAAGGCCCCACTGTCATTGCTGCGCAGTACAGGGCGCTGGGCTAATGTTTACTATAGCTCGCATGGCGTATGTTTCCACAGTCCTGTTACGAAACGCAAACTGGCGGCTAAATGACCAATAAAAGTATGAGAATTTGGGAAAAAGGACTAATGATTCTGGCTAAAATTCCCTGCCTTATTCTCCTGGGGGAGCCGGATAACAGTAGATCTTCTGTTTTCTATTCCCTCTCTCTTGAATGCAATGAGAGACGAGCACAAGACTCAATGGTCCTGCGTTGCCAAACCACCTCGTTGTCACAGCAGCCGTGCAAATTGCCAAAATAACATGTAAATTCTGTCAAACTCGGCTGCCCGGATTATTCTCACTAGTAAGACACTGAGCAACGTTTCAGCAGATCTGACTGCAAAGCGCCGACATCCAAATATTACCACACCCTGACCATTCTTATCCACACCCAACCATACTAGAAAGAAGTGGGACACAAAAGAGATTCCTTGTGTTAGGACAGTAAGGGGGAATGTTAATACTTAGATATATATACAATAAAACATACAGCGTGCATACAATATCTACGTATCAGAGATGCTGCCATAATATTGGCCAAATCATAGTGTCATCCTAAATAATACCGCCATATGGTGGCAAAATACTGTAGAAGGTCGACATCATAAGGTGACTGCATAACAGTACCATACATATCTGCATCTGTATCAGTGCCCTATCTATCTATCTATCTATCTATCTATCTATCTATCTATCTATCTATCTATCTACATATCCATCCATCCATCCATCCATCCACATATCTATCTATCTATCTATCTATCTATCTATCTATCTATCTATCTATCTATCTATCTATCTATTCACATATCTATCTATCTATCTATCTATCTATCTATCTATCTATCTATCTATCCATGACCTACTATCTATCTATCTATCTATCCATCCATATATTCATCTATCTATCTATCTATCCACATATCTATCTATCTCCTATCTATCTATCTCCTATCTATCTATCTATCTATCTATCTATCTATCTATCTATCTATCTATCTATCTATCCATCCATATATTCATCTATCTATCTATCTATCTATCTATCTATCTATCTATCCACATATCTATCTATCTCCTATCTATCTATCTATCTATCTATCTATCTATCTATCTATCTATCTATCTATCCATCCATCCATCCATCCATCCATCCATCCATCCATCCATCCATCCATCCATCCATCCATCTATCTATCTATCTATCTATCTATCTATCTATCTATCTATCTATCTATCTATCCATCCTTCAGTCAATTCCTCTGTCTAACCCCCTATCTATGTCTGTCCAGATATACATGTACCGTATCCCTCCACCTATACACACATCTATCCTCTCCAGTTATCTATATACCAGTCTATCTATATATCTATCCATCTACCCATTTACCCATTTATGCGCCATCCATCTACGAAATGCAATAATTTCTTCCCATCATAAGAAAACCCGCAAAACAGCAGGACGCAAACCCCCTACGATGTTCTCCAGAGAGATCACCTCCGTCCCCATACCGCAGAGCCAATCTGAAGCCCTTGAAGCCAATAGTCTCAATGGTTTACATTTCTTGCGGAATTCAGTCCTTCCCACTAGATTTAAAACAGACAATGGCCAACTTTCTCCTCAAACGTCAACCATCTGTCTACAACTTGTCGAGCCAAGGCTTCAATAGAAGAAAGATGTCAGATATTACGGCCTCGGCCTCCTCTCATTGCTACTTTCCTCTTTGTGTATTCCTTGCTACCTCTGCCTCGCCCCATCATTTCTCGCCCTGGTCACTGTAACCTCTCACTGGCTGCCATTATGGGAATTTCTTCTCAATTAAATATCACTATATGGAAGTCACAATAGATATTATATCAGGCAATAAAGAGGTAACCCCATCATGAGGCCTTCTTCTACTTCCACCCATGTGATCAGTTGATCGCTTCAGAAAGTTCCATCTAGCTATGTGTTTTACCTGCAGTGACCTCTACAGGCAAAATGTGGTATTACAGGAGTGGATGTTCAACTATATAATACATGGATGGGCTGGGTCCACAAGACTTGTTTGCAGTGACTTTCTTCTCTGGTTTATGGGGGGGGAGACTTTCTCTATGATGTTTCTGTACCTTAATAGGGCACAAGTACAGGGGTGCTATAATGAGATGCCACTATATGAGATATACTGACAATAGATGATGTCACAGCTTATCTTCTTCCCTTCCCTGCAAAGAGCATGGCTAGAAAATTCTTCTATAGATCTCAATCAGCAGATAAAACTGAGTAACTTTGTAAATAATGTACAATACATAGTGTCACTTACAAATCCTAAATTACATTTTCTATCATACTCCAGAGCTGAATTCACATCTCTGCTGGTTGTCATTGGAAACAGTCAACAACCCCAAACAACTTAGCCAAACTCCAATATAGCAAATGAGACTGAAGTGACTACAGCAGCAGAATAGTGAGCGCAGCTCTGGAGTATAATACAGGATGTAACTCAGGATCAGTACAGGATAAGTAATGTAATGTATGTACACAGTGACTGCACCAGCAGAATAGTGAGCGCAGCTCTGGAGTATAATACAGGATATAACTCAGGATCAGTACAGGATAAGTAATGTATGTACACAGTGACTGTACCAGCAGAATAGTGAGCGCAGCTCTGGATATAATACAGGATGTAACTCAGGATCAGTACAGGATAAGTAATGTAATGTATGTACACAGTGACTGCACCAGCAGAATAGTGAGCGCAGCTCTGGAGTATAATACAGGATATAACTCAGGATCAGTACAGGATAAGTAATGTAATGTATGTACACAGTGACTGCACCAGCAGAATAGTGAGCGCAGCTCTGGAGTATAATACAGGATATAACTCAGGATCAGTACAGGATAAGTAATGTATGTACACAGTGACTGTACCAGCAGAATAGTGAGCGCAGCTCTGGATATAATACAGGATGTAACTCAGGATCAGTACAGGATAAGTAATGTAATGTATGTACACAGTGACTGCACCAGCAGAATAGTGAGCGCAGCTCTGGAGTATAATACAGGATATAACTCAGGATCAGTACAGGATAAGTAATGTAATGTATGTACACAGTGACTGCACCAGCAGAATAGTGAGCACAGCTCTGGAGTATAATACAGGATGTAACTCAGGATCAGTACAGGGTAAGTAATGTAATGTATGTACACAGTGACTGTACCAGCAGAATAGTGAGCGCAGCTCTGGAGTATAATACAGGATAAGTAATGTAATGTAATGTATGTACACAGTGACTGTACCAGCAGAATAGTGAGTGCAGCTCTGGAGTATAATACAGGATGTAACTCAGGATCAGTACAGGGTAAGTAATGTAATGTATGTACACAGTGACTGTACCAGCAGAATAGTGAGTGCAGCTCTGGAGTATAATACAGGATAAGTAATGTAATGTATGTACACAGTGACTGCACCAGCAGAATAGTGAGCACAGCTCTGGAGTATAATACAGGATGTAACTCAGGATCAGTACAGGGTAAGTAATGTAATGTATGTACACAGTGACTGTACCAGCAGAATAGTGAGCGCAGCTCTGGAGTATAATACAGGATAAGTAATGTAATGTATGTACACAGTGACTGTACCAGCAGAATAGTGAGTGCAGCTCTGGAGTATAATACAGGATGTAACTCAGGATCAGTACAGGATAAGTAATGTAATGTATGTACACAGTGACTGTACCAGCAGAATAGTGAGCGCAGCTCTGGAGTATAATACAGGATATAACTCAGGATCAGTACAGGATAAGTAATGTAATGTATGTACACAGTGACTGTACCAGCAGAATAGTGAGCGCAGCTCTGGAGTATAATACAGGATAAGTAATGTAATGTATGTACACAGTGACTGTACCAGCAGAATAGTGAGCGCAGCTCTGGAGTATAATACAGGATAAGTAATGTAATGTATGTACACAGTGACTGTACCAGCAGAATAGTGAGCGCAGCTCTGGAGTATAATACAGGATGTAACTCAGGATCAGTACAGGATAAGTAACACATTATATATAGACACAATTCTATATCTAAACAGAGGATCAAAGGTCATACCTATGAATATAGGCATTATAAACTCTGTACAACATGTCAGACTATGTCAGCACCATATGAGTAACATATAATACAAGGTATAAGGTAAACACTGAGCCTCTGGACTCCATACACTTCAATGTGCGTGAGTCTGGTTCATATAACATAGCTTGAAATTGACTTTCTTGCCGTTCCTTTGATGCCTTCAGAGTTAATGTATGAGGTCAGGAATATTCACCAGAGACTTGTGAAACACTGACTTGAAGGGGAGCTCTTTGCAGATGGGGAGGATGCACCTGCACAGGCCTCTTCTCTAACGCCAGTCCTGCTCCCACAGCCAAAACAAAAGGATGTATTCTCCAGGCCGCCGTAACCAGAGCTGAAGGGACGCATCCATATAACCTGCTAATTACACCAAATCACCAGCGATGTTCTCAAAGCCATCCCAATCAGTCAGATCCAGGCCTTACAATAACAAAACAGACTTACCGGGAATCTACAAAATCCACTTCAATTACAACAAATAATCTGATATTACAGGACGACTAAGCCTGACATACTGTACCTGCCAGTCAAACTAACCGCCAATATTAGCCAACAATCCCCAGTAATGCTAAGAAGTCACAGGGGTTGTCCAGAATTAGACAATGGTGTATTTTACAGAAAGAGCGCCACCCTTGTGTGCAGGTTGCATCTGGTATTGCAGCAAATCTTTAGCCAACTATAAACTGCACAGCTTCGACGTAGGATACAGCTCATCCACAAGAGTGGGAATGGTGATGGGACAAAGGAAGGCCCAGAAAGCAACTAGTAATGTCATAGAAGCCAAAAAAGATCTTGTCAAATGTACTGTTAAAAGAGAACCTTTCACCAAATCCAGAGTCCAACTCTTTCCATTCTTCAATCGATGTTGCTCCACTGATTCTGGATCAGTTGGAATTTTTTCTCTAGCCCCCACCATTCCTGAGTAATCAGTGCTGTCAGTTTAAACACCCAATATGCTAATTAGGCTCACTACTGTCAGGTGGGCGGTCCTATATGGGAGCAGATAGTCTGGGACTGCCCACCTGACAATATAGAGTCTAATTAGTATATTGGGTTTTGAATCTAACTGCACTGATTGCTCAGGAGTGGTGGGGGCTAGAGAAAAAGTCCAACCGTGCCACAATCAGTGGATGGGCACCCAATGAAAGATGCAAAAAAGTTGGTGGAGATAGTGAAAGCTCCTCTTTTATTGATCCTGTAGTCACACATCTATAAAAACATTGTGCACCCACTTGTCATGTGACATTGAGGATTTCCCCTTTAGTACCTCACCGTTAGCCAAGTAGTGTATCTCGCGATGGAGGACTACCCAACTGTCTTATTAGTCAGCCGACTTTCCTGCAATGGATATTCAACAAAATGTGTCTCAGAATAATTCAGAATTTCATCACAATAGAGCATTAGACGCTGGTGCCGAGACTTTTCATCCATATTCACATTCAACACAGAAATTTAGCCGCAATGCACAATCTTTTCCCCATCAAATATATATAATCTCAAAAAATTACACCAAAACGTGTAGAATTTGTGATGTGTCCATATTATGATGGTAAAACTAAGATCTCTCGAGCATCCACCCTAAGTATGACTTAGTACAGATACTTGAATGCACTAGTATTACCTTCAACAAGTTAGAGACAAATTTTTTAGGACAGGGGGCTTCCCTCTAATCCCTCGCGGGAAAGTTAGGGCACCTACCGTTGTTGTGAGCACCAAAAGTGATCCCTCTTATGGGTCTTCCTTGCTCTTTGTATGCCCTGGGTTGTAACCAGGGCTGTGAAGTCAGAGTCAAAGAGTCGGGTTGTAGAGTTGGAGTCAATTTTGGTAGAAGTTGGGAAAAAGTTATTCCATCTTCTCAATAAAATAATAAACCATTATTAATTTTATAATTATTGATACTTTATAATTATTTAGTTGTATAGCTTTATTGGCTGTCTAATAAATTATAGGAGACTTCCAATGTTTTGTCTGACCGTGGCCACCAGCAATTTTTGAAAAAGTTGTAGATGGGCTGTGGAAAAATAGAGGAACTAGAGTCGGTGGCTTGGCCTATTGTATTTTATAGAACCAAGACAACCCATAGCTTGAGCATGGTGCAAAAAGACCAGTTAAAAATTTTGGAAAGTCCTAAACGTCTTCTACAGGGGGTGGCTTAGGAAGAAAGCTTCTCCTGAACCAAAGGAGAAGTGGCAAGATGGGCAGATAATCTGGATTCAGCATTTCAAAAACTTTGAAAGCATCTGGCCATACGTGTCACTTGTAGTGGCCAACTTTCAGGAATGGATGGGTCCAGTCCAAAAGAGTGGAAGATTGGTTGTATCTAAGGGAAATCTCTCTATGATGTCCGTAGAATAGACGTTGTCCTCATGTACCAACTTTTTAGGTGTTTTTTCCAGTATGAAGAAGATGTTCTCCATAGTCAAGAGTTAAATATCAAACCTAGTCTTTGGTTTTGGCTCAGTTGAGAAAACAGGTCATCAATAACGCGTAGAAATAAATATTGTAACGTAACAGTCTGCCGTCAGCCCATTATACATCTTAGATTTCCAACATTTGTTTGTAAAAGCTGTATGATACCAGACGATACGTAGGCTTTCTATAGAGAGCAGGCTCCAGAGCCCATTACTCCCAGGCCAGCCCCGTGTTTACTGTACTATGGGCCGATAAAGTCCACCGAACAAAAACACACTAACATTTTGAAAGTTTTAGCATAAGCGCAAATAAACATTTCCCAAAGTCTTCTATTTTTTTGCAGGGTCACCGATGTCTGGAAGCCGTCACTTCGTACACGATAAACACAATGTTGAAGGAAATGGGGGTGGCGGGGCATTACCCAGCGATTGCACAACCGCATTCTGAATTATTCAGTACGGTATTGTGTGTCCCTACCTTGGGGCAAGGAAATTGAAGTGTAATTATCTCTCTCGCTCGCTTCTGCATAATGTCAGCGCAATAAACCCAGCTTCAGTTTTCAATTAGTCTCATTAACTCTCCAACCCATCGAGAACAAAGGAACGTGTGATAGCATATACCACTGATTTAATCCCAAACCCAAAGTCATTCAATAGACAGCGGTATTTCAATATTTCATGACACGTGATGAATGAAGTGGGTACGATGTGATGATGCCATTGGGAAGATAGAATTACAAGATGGAATGATGCAATGATGAGTAATGTAGATTATTACTGAGAGGATATGGTGGCTATAGATGGTTGACTTCTCAGCAGAAACAATCCCTAAGACATTTGCCTGATGACTAAAGAGGTCACTTACATTAGTCCCTGTCCATATTGTATCTTTCAATCTAAATCCCAATTTAAAGGGGACCTTTAACCAACTCCATCAACTCCAACTCTTTGTATCCTTCAAAAGATGATGCTCCACTGAGTCCAGCGCAGTTGGAATTTTCTCTCTAGCCCTCACCAATCCAGAGCAATCACTTCTCGTATTTTCAGTATAATTCAGCTGTCTTCTTTTAGGTGGGTGGTTCCTGATTCAGCCAAGGACCGCCCACCCGACCACAGTGTGACTGAGCTTAAAGTTCCAGATGGGATTACTCGGGAATGGTGAGGGCTAGAGAAAAAATTTCAACTGTGCCAGAATCAGCGGAGTGCCACCTATTGAGGGATGAAATTAGGTGGAGGTCCTCTTTAATCAGTCTGTTTTGTGGAGTGTGGGAGTAAACTTGAATGCCTGGAGAGAACCCATATTAACACAAGGAGAATGTACAATCTCCATGCAGATGTTGCTCATGGCTGGATTTTAAGCCAAGTTAACTTCAGTAACTACAATGGCGGAATTAATGGTGTTTTCCCCTTGTGAATCACCGCCTCCATTGCCAAGATATCACTGTTTTTGTCAATATGCTCTTTGGAGCCCCATAGCTCTTTGGAGCAATGGGGGTGTTGACATTTCTCCAACATTCTCATTATCCATAAAAGGTGTCTAACAAGTTAAAAATGCCTCCTAAACCAATGACAGTGCCATGTACGGGTTTTCAATAAAAGCAGAAACATACCATTGTGGATACAAACCAATGAAACAATGCAGAGATAATCATCTATTTCATAAGTATGAGAATCACCCGGCAAGTGCACTGGAGACGGGGCCTAATTTGCCACATTTGTCTACAGGCATGGTTATTCATGGCTAAAGGAACAGCACTAGGTAGCAATTTGAGAGGAGACCAGGAGCACTTGCAGCTGCCTGTAAGCAAACATAGCAAATCAGCCCCGCCCCTGATGCACTTTAAGGTTGAATTACATATACATGAAAAAGATGATTATCCCTCCATTGCTTCATCAGATTATGGCCATACAGGTATGTTTTTGCTCCTATTAAAGGCCAATATTATTGGTGTGGGAGGCATGTTCGACAAGACAGACTCCCTTTAAGTGCTCTACCCCATCCCCCACCCCTGCTGATTGACAGCTTTTTCTCTATGCACAGTATAGGGACAAAGCTGTCAATTAGCATCAGGACAGCAAAGCAATCTTAGTGGTGCCTTCAAAAGGCAATATATTTGAGGGTCTCCCCAGGGTATAAATCTTGGGGATTATGACTTTATTGACTCTTCAAATGTCCTCAACATTTTTCCCTTGTATCACATAGTAATACGTATAGGGCATAGCGGTCTACCCTAAAAATCCAAATCCTATGTGCGCAGTATAACCCCAATCCTCCGTCCGCCCCTCTGTTCTGCACTGCTTGACTTTTACACTGACACAATTCAAGGCTAAACAAACTCCAGATGGTAGCAGTGAATGAATATGTAATGGGTATAACAAGGCGCGCAGGAAATGCTGGGGAGCTATTATGGTGGAACCTATAATTGAAATGTATTATAGCTGGAGACATAATAAATTAGCAGTTGTGGCTGTGTCATCATCAGAGGACATGGTAACGCTACCCAGGGTTATGACATACTCCGCAGAAACTTCTAGAGGCCATGCTGCAATGCTTGCTAATGTTTTGCACATATTGGAGATTATATAAGAGCTAAAGGTCCCGGCGTGAAAACTATTCACTAAGATATCTTGAATATTTTTGTGCACGTGGCCAGAGAGGGTTTTGTGGCCCCAAATCCAGTTTACTATCCAGAGTATATGGGGGTCCTACACCTGGACCCTGCACAGATTAAGTGTTGCAGCAGTCCATGGGTGTCCGAAGCTGCTAGTGGATGGGCAGCACGTAATAAGGAATAAGAGTGCCGCAGTCCACTGCATAGTGGTGGCGCCAATGCTGTGCCGCCATACTGCAGCAGATTTTGGCACCTGGAGGCTGCTGCAATAGCTGGTGTGTTCTGGGTCTGGGTTTTGGCCCCCACATACCCCATACTGACTTTATCTTGTGGATAGGTCATTTATTAGAGGCCGGAATTTTTGATAAATTCAACGTCCAATTCTGTGTTAGATTCCAAGGCGTATTTTCCACCTCCCATTCATTTTAATGGGAATTCCCAGGCAGAATTGGCCTGAAGTATTGTATTAGTGAAGCATACAATATACACAGTATACACAGTATACACTATATTAATACAATGCATAGAGCACACACATGCAGATAATAGTACAAGGCCTATCTTGAGTGGCAACTCCTGGTTACAAACTATACTCGAGGCATAAGGGGGTTGTTTCCATCACCTTACACATCTATAACACCAGGCAGATACCACCATAACAATGGTAGTGTGCCCCACATACAGTGCCAACCAGGCAGCCCCATAAACAGCTTCAACCAGGAACAAGGCCAAACTGGGAACCTCATAAACATTGGCAGCTAGAAATCTTCCATAAAAAGTCCCAGCCGTACCCAAGTGCCAGATGAAGAGCCACCATTAACACCCATTAAGAACCCCTAAATACAATACTAGCCATAAAGTCCCCCCCAAATTACCAGACATAAACAGTGGAGACAAAATGAGCCCCATTAAAAGTACCTGTCTAGCTATGCCCCTGGCTCCACTGTTTCTGGAACAGTTGCAATTTTTTCTCTAGCCCCCGCCGTTCCTGAGCAATCATTGCTGTTAGTTTCAGCACAATGATTCTCTCTACTGTCAAGTGGGTGTTTCTTGTCTTTCTGCTCTGGCACAGGACCGCCCACCTGACAGTAGAGTCCATAACTGTGCTGAAACTTACAGCAATGTTTGCTCAGGAACGGTGGGGGCTAGAGAAAAATTTCCAACCGTGCCAGAATCAGTAGAAGGACGGCTATTAAAGGAATTGGTGAAATGCCTACATTAAGATCTGCCTCTTCATCCTTCCCGCACAGAAAATGAAACACATCAGCCTCTACTTGTATAATGCATTTCTATGTTTACTATTCCTTTAAAGGGGTTGTCCAGGAATTTTGCAAAAATAGTGACCCTGGACTCACTTTTGCTTCAATTGGGCTCAGCAGTAATACCGTCATAGTCATGGACAAGTATGGGAAAAAAAAGAAGACCCTTTTCTCTAAATACAGAGAAATCCTACAAAACATGTGGTGGTGCCCTTTAAGAGGATAGACACTGCACTATGTACAGTATCTTGTCGCTTTAGCCAAAAAATCGAGAATACTATTGAGACGTATTGAGACGTATATCCTAATGTCTGACGTGGATTCTATATACAGCGTGAAAACAGCTTTACGAGTCATGAGATGTTTCCTAAAACAAGGCACTAATTATAAATCGTCACATATCCGGATAGAACGGCTATTTCTAGAGCTACAGTAGCTTATAATGTACAACCCGCAATAAATACTTCCTGGCGTCCAGTCAAATACTAGAGTTGTCTTTCCATTTCCACGCAGCAGTGTGAATCCCATATGACGAGAAGGTCATAAAATCAGGCATGGAAGAAATAAAAGCAAATAATATGGAATTCCTGAAGCTTATGGCCTTGTTACAAAGAATCGCGACAAATAAAGTTTTTAGAATCTTCTAAAAGCTATGGAACATTTAAAGGGATTGTCGGGGTAATAATGTTAGGTTAACAATGGGTCAGCGTGGCATTAATACAGAAGAAAAGAAGTTATACTCACCTCACTGATCCTCACTGAGGATCCCCAACTTCCTGATAGTCTCTACTTCCTGTTCAAACAGGAAATAACTGATCAGCCAATAACTGGCTCATGATTGGCTGGCAGGCCATTTCCTGTGTGTTGAAAGGGAACAGGAAGTAAAGAGCAGAGACCAACCTGTGAAGCATTGGAACGGGACAGGTGAGTATCCAAGTTGTCACAGGCAGAATGTGAATCGTGGATACATACATGATATAATGTTTACCACATCAGGTGACCTCAAACTGACCTCGATTTATAGGTTATGGATAGCTTAAGCCGGTCAATTTACAGTGAGGCCTTTTTTGTGAAGTGCCCACATCATATATGATAGGGAGCTTGGAGGTTGTGGGAGCCTTCTACTGGGCCCGGGAGATTTGGCCAGGCGATCCAAGCAACCCTGCGGCCCGGACCTAACAAAACGCAGGTCGGGTCGGTCAGTTAGAAGCGCGAGGCCCTTAAACTCAACCAGCCCATAAGCAAGCAAAGAGTAAAAGAGACATAGAAATCTGTTATATTGAAATTTCTCACTCCGAAATTATTGTGTCAATGTGAAATACTTAAAGAAGCCCACAAAAAAATGGGCCGGGCCAGCGAGCGGGGCCCTGCGGTCCGGACCTAACCGATAAACACAGGTCGGTTAGAAGCGCGACCCCTTAACCAGCCCTATAAGCAAGCAGAGAGTGAATCAATGTGAAATACTTCAATAAAACCACAATCCGGTATTTATTGTTATTATTTTTTTTGTAGCGCCCTCCTGGGCCTAAAGCGGCTCGAACTGAATATAGAATGGAATATTTTTATTTTATATTCAATTCGAGCCGCAGAGGTCTAAAGAAAGCTGATTCGTAAGCGCGGGGCCCTTACCCAACTCAAGTAAACAATTGAAAGATCGGTAGGGCTACGTGTTACTGTGCTGGAAATAAAGAAATCAGTCATAAATCGAAAACTGTCAGTCAGTAAGAAGCCAAGGATATTGCCTGCAATTACTATTTTAGCTATATCGAGGTTCATTGTATTGAATCTTAAGTTTAGTAGATTTGTAACAGGAAGACTCTAATACAGTCTATTAGTTAGAACCTGGTTTCTCCAGACCTCGTTTATTCGGATCTCCAGATTATCCACATCCACTTGTAATAAAAAATCTATTTTTTCTGGAAATAAAGTATACTATTACAGACCATATTATGCACATTTAAATGGCCACGGGTTTTCAATGCTTTGCTAAAATCAATAGTAAAAGTAAAACGTCGCGATTCTTCTGTTCGTACACTGTACTGTCCTGCAGCTGTAGCTCTCGCTGTGGTACTGTATGTAGACGAGGGAGGAGTGTGTCCGTGGTGAGTCACAGCGAATGGCAGAAGGAAGGGGCAGTGACCTTCGCCAACCTTCCTCCTCCAACCCCTCTCTCCACACACACGGGCACACATTGGCGATTCACTCTCAGAATCCTGTATGCGACTGAGTAGTGTAGAGGGCGGAGTTAGTTCACATTGCGCCAGTCAGGGGCGTAACTACCGTGGTAGTAGTGGAAGCGGCTGCCACAGGGCCCGGGACATCTGAAAAGACCCCAGAGTATAATAATTGTTTATGGGTGTCCACAGTGGGGCATAATACTGTGTGCAGGGGCCACTATGGGGTACAATACTGTGTGCAGGGGCCACTATGGGGGATAATACTGTGTGCAGGGGCCACTATGGGGGATAATACTGTGTGCAGGGGCCACTATGGGGAATAATACTGTGTGCAGGGGCCACTATGGGGAATAATACTGTGTGCATGGGCCACTATGGGGGATAATACTGTGTGCAGGGGCCACTATGGGGGATAATACTGTGTGCAGGGGCCACTATGGGGGATAATACTGTGTGCAGGGGCCACTATGGGGGATAATACTGTGTGCAGGGGCCACTATGGGGAATAATACTGTGTGCAGGGGCCACTATGGGGGATAATACTGTGTGCAGGGGCCACTATGGGGCATAATACTGTGTGCAGGGGCCACTAAGGAACATAATACTGTGTGCAGGGGCCGCTGAGGGACATAATACTGTGTGCAGGGGCCGCTGAGGGACATAATAGTGTGTGCATGGGGCCACTATGGGGGATAACACTGTGTGCAGGGGTCACTATGGGGGATAATACTGTGTGCAGGGGTCACTATGGGGGATAATACTGTGTGCAGGGGCCACTACCGGGCATAATAGAGCGCGCAGGATTGCAGAGGAGGGGGTCAGTCGAGGTCTTCGTTGTCGGTGTTGGTCAGGGGGGACCCCATGTCAAAAGTTCGCAACAGAGCCCCGCCATTCCTAGTTAGGCCACTGGTGCCAGTCTTTAGTTCTCGCATTTGAGTAGTGCTGTTGACGTATGTAGTAGTGATTGTGTGAGTCGGCGTATGTTTATTCCATACCCCCCAGTAAGTAGGGCCCCGCCAAAGTCAATTGCCCAGGGCCCTGGATCCGCCACTGGAATTGCCTACTCTTTTTAGATGCCAGGAGGAGGTCACCCCTTTTGTGCAGGAGCCTCCCAGACATTTCGGAAGAATTGGCAGGTATAATATAATCCATCCACATTGGGTCCATATTGCGGCCTCATCATATGGACCCTCTTCCGTTCTACGGAACTAAACTTAGATCATCATAGGTCCAGGTACAGAAACCATAATATGACCCAATTCCTGGATGCTAAATGGGTTGTCTACTAAAGGCCTCAACTTTTATCCAGATAAGGAAAAGGTGACAAAAAACATTTTTTATTCTGGAGGACTCAACACATCCAGAACCATGTAATACTTCATTTCTCCTGCGGTGGTGCTGCAGGAACATAGAACACCCATACAATTACCCACAGATTTTTTTTAAAGCAAGCCCTTTGAGCCTGATATATTGTTCCTACAGCAGGGTGATATGTACTGTAGACAGGGTAAATGGGGGGAGGCTCCTGCTGCAGCCAGTTGTCTTACAGTCAGTTACAGAATAGGAGGAAGGGAAGGAAAATGACTAAGGCCCTATGACAGAGATTTTTTTTTTAATATATTTCTCCATTTTAATTATAATGTAACACAAATAGGATCACGAGGAGAATATTTTTTCTGCACTTTTCATTTCCTGTTTAGTTTTTTTTTTTTACAAATCTATTTTTATTGCATTTTTTTTCAATTCACATAGGAATGTTTCTCTACTTAACCAAGGTGCTTAGTCCCTATGCTCACAACCCTTGCCATATCCATACATACATCATGCATCATTCATATGTGTCTGGTTATACGGTTGAAGTGTCAATCTTTGGTAGCAGCAAAAACATTTTTCTTCAATTTTTGGATTTTTCCCAAATCATTTGCTTTGTTTTTCTTTCTGCCCTGCTAAATTATGAGACTCGACATCTGGCATTGAGAATGTGCAAGTGTTTTCTGTACCTCGGGTTGAATTAGCAGCGCCATAATTACCGGTACGTGTATCAACTTAAAATATATTTAATTTTAATCCATTTAATACCGTGATTTACGAAAAAAAAAGAAAAAGAAAGCAACACATGTAATCCTATTCAGGTGTTTGGCTTATGTCGGGCAATTATGTATCCGGCACTTAACCCATCTGTTACCAGGAAGTTCTGAACTGCGATCAGCAGAGAGACCAAGGCTATAAATGTTATATAATGAAATATATTTGTTTTATAGTCTTCTGGCCACACACCGGCTCAACTTCAGCTCATACTTGACTATGGGAACATCTGTATAGAGTTTATGTGCCCAACACGGTCTTGACTTGTTGCTTATATGGCGCCACCATCTTCTGCTGAACTGCGCAAAAATTGCCATCACCTACATCAGTTGTTATCCCCAGAAGACCTCACAATCTACTTAAGGTGGAGTTGGTGGAGGTTTTGAAAGGTCCTACTAATGGTGACGCCCATTAGAAGAAAGCTGTCTAATTCCACCAATTTCAATGTAAGTGGTAGTGTCCTCCGACAAATGATATCAGAAGGCAGTTTGGTTGGACATGTTGAAGTTCAACATGCCTGATCCTTTGTTCTCACAGAGGATAAGCAGTCACCAAAGGAGTCTGGGGTTGGCTTATCTCCCTGGAGCTGTTAGAAATACCTACTGACTAGAGATGAGCGAACACTAAAATGTCCGAGGTTCGAAATCCGATTCGAACAGCCGCAGACTGTTCGAACGGATTTCGAACCCCATTATAGTCTATGGGGGGAAATGCTCATTTCAGTGGTAGGCAACGTTCGATAAAATCATACTTACCAAGTCCACGAGTGACGGTCGGACTGCATTCTGATTGAAGTCTTCTCCCGGCACAGGGTCCCCGTGTCCTCTTCCGGGTGGAATTCACTCTGCCTAGGCATCCGGCCTAGGCAGAGCCGACTGCGCATGCGCATGTATGCGCGTGCATGCCCGCGCATGTGTAGTCGGCTCTGCCTAGGCCGGATGCCTAGGCAGAGTGAATTCCACCCGGAAGAAGAAGCGGGGACGCAGCGCGGAGAAGACTTCGGAAAGGTAAGAGAAGAACCAGCGTTGATTGGCAGAATGTATAGCATGTGTGTTCGATCGAGTACGAGTATTTCGAATACCGTAGTATTCGATCGAACACCTACTCGATCGAACACTACTCGCTCATCTCTACTACTGACCAAATGCTCATTCGGCCAATAGATGATAAAGGTGTTGGCAGTGTTACCTTATTCCTCTAGACCAAATAGTAGAAGCCATTCTACTAGGTACTCAATGTATCCTCCATTTTCCAACCAAAGACCCTTGTAGGCTCTAAACGGCACTAATAAGGTTAGAGAGTGTTCAGAAAGACAAAAATCTGTGGCTGTGAACTCCAGATGGATTGAAAAATATCGCAATCTTTACTCATCTCCAGGAATTCCCTGTCAAGCCTATTTCGATTCTTCCCAGGTCTCCCCTTCCTGTTCCTGCCTTGGACTAGTGATTTCCCAGTGCTAGACCTAATGGTTGGCTAAGCAGGCATTTTCAGTGCTTGACCCGACCAGTGCTTTGACTGGATGGGCATTGCCAGTCCTTTATTCCCAGAGTTGGCATTCTAAGTGCTCTACAGAATGGACATTCCCAATGCTTTGCCCAGTGGATGTCCGAGTTGGTATTAAGAATACTCTACCAAGTGTTTGGCAGCCATTGTCAGTGCTCTAGCCAGTTCTTGACTAAGTGGGCATTCCCAGTGCTCTAATCAGTACTTGGCTGTGCGGGCATTTCCAGTACTCTACCAAGTGCTTGGCTGACAAGGCACTGACCCGCTGTCTGACCTAGTGGGTGTCCGAGTGAGCACCAGTCAGTAACTTGCCCTGTGCTTGACTAAGTACTGGCATTCCCATCCATTTTCTATTGTGTCAAGATGGAAACTGGAAACCAGTTGGGACATGGGTAGCATCAAACAAGAAAATTGGGGGATGAGTAACGTGAGCAAAGGTTTTCTTGTATTTTCCACCAATTTTGGGCTGAAAAACCCCTTTAAAGAGTCCAACACTCCCAAACCCAAGCCACTTACCACCCAATGTCTACATAGATGTCCATTTATATAAATTACCCAATATTTTGTAGCTCAAGATACATTTTAGAACAAATAGTTGATTTTTAGGGCTTTATGCAATGTATACATGACGGCTTACATAATGGTTCACACAAGGGGCATGTAAAACGGATTGCCATCATGACAGCGCGCTCCCCGTCTAATCACCTGATCTTACGTAGATAAAGTTCCACATGTGTTTATTGTACTTTCTAACCGATGACGAATAAATCCCAGACCTCCGAGAATCCGTCATGCCGGACCTCCAACCCTCCAAAGTGACTGATCATCCATTTAACGTAATCTGTTCTAAGACTAGAGGTCAGAGGTCTTCGCTCCGGCTACAAGCCGAGAGGTGATGGGCGACATTTCTATAGAAGAACAGGTGAAGCCTGAGAAGTTGGTGGCAGCTTGACCAGATAGAGAACGACGCGGGCCCCACAACGTGCTGCCCCTATATTTCACACGTGCAGGTTAAAAATGCAAAAAGTGTCGGCAAACATCGCACATCCCTTACAATTCTTTGGAGGGCGTCTGTATCCTCTGTCAGCACATTAAAAAAATAAACCATTCTAACATATTTATAGAGGCCTTCCATTTGTCTAACCACTTCCAATGGACTTCTTTGAAGAATTTAAAAACAGGATGTCAATTCCTCTCTCGCCAGCTTCACACCCACTCGTTCAGGCCTATAACACTCCCATTATTCCTCTGTCAGCAATGGGAAAGGTGTAGGAGGAAGAGAGGAATGAGTGGTAGAGATAACAGTAATCCCTTCTGTGGGAAAACAAACAATCACTGTCTACCTTTTGTAACAACAAGATAAATATGGACGTTCTCCGAAGAGCACGCCTACCTTGTCTGCCGTCCCTATTGCTTATAGATCCTACACCTAAAGTCAATTACTGTACAACCGAATACAATCTAAAGCTGGTCATGACTGATGTTAGCCAAAGTGGTCGGCCACCATCTAATATGGGGAGTGTCCCATGGTCATACACGGCAGACTGATGTTAGCCAAAGTGGTCGGCCACCATCTAATATGGGCAGTGTCCCAATTTTCCAAGACGTTAGGTAAAGGATTCAGTTAATGAAGGGTACCTTCAAGGATAACCCTGTAATCTATGGGAGAATTTATGGTACTGTATATGTTTCAATTTCTGTACAGTGCCTCCAAAGGGCAAATTAGGCATTGCAATCTGTCCATTCATATCAATGGGTTGTCTCTGCAATGTAGGACAAGGACGGGTCCTCCGGAGCAAAGGACACTCTTTGTAATCACTGTTTTGGTCCAAAAGTAGAAAAATATGGTAATATGTTTATGGGGCTGATCCCTAATCCTACCAAGAGCTCTCTGAAAAGGCTAAAGGGGTTATCAACTGGATTAAAGTTGGTGGCTCCAAATGGATTAAAAAAAAATAAAAGAATCTATATTCAATTCACTATATCCCCTCTCGTATCCCAATTCTGCCTAACTCCCTGCTGATCTCCACTTCCTGCTTCTGTCTCAATGGTATGAGAAAGCTTTCCCAGTGCTCAATCCAGTGCTTGGCTGAATGGGAGCAGAAAATGGAGACCAGCTGGGATCCAAGCAACATTGGAATGTGAGTAGCAGGGAAATGCCCATTTTTTGCCCAATGCTACTAATTGTCCAACTATAAAACCAGCCAACCGGCTAGAGCAGGGGTAGGGAACGTCCGGCTCTCCAGCTTTTGCAAAACTACAACTCCCTGCATGCATACTTGCTCTGCTGTTCTTGGAACTCCCATGGAAGTGAATGGAGCATGTTGGGAGTTGTAGCTTCACAGCAG
This sequence comes from Leptodactylus fuscus, assembly GCF_031893055.1. Lineage (NCBI taxonomy): Eukaryota > Metazoa > Chordata > Amphibia > Anura > Leptodactylidae > Leptodactylus > Leptodactylus fuscus. Next base: position 18,284,702 of record NC_134267.1, on the reverse strand, counting down.
CTGGAGAGCAGAAGGTTCCCTACCCCTGGAATAGACTGTATAGGTTTGTCCTGAATTTCTAGAGATGAAGTGAAAGGAACCTTCATAATAAACTAAAAAAAAAAAATAACCAGAAATTGTTTCCCTGCTGTAATCTGTGGGGAAACCGACAGTACAATAAGTGTTTCATTTCCCTGCAGTGCCACCACAGGAGAGATTAGGTATTACACAATGTCCATTCAAATAATGCAGGACAGGTCCCGCAGGGTAAGAGACACTCTTTGCAACCGCTCTCCTCTCGCCCAGTGATAAGGATACTAAAAAGTTGTAATAGAGAGATTTTACCCTGAGTATTGTACAGTGACAGCCTACAACTCTCTGAAAATTATATGGGATGTTGGAATGGAAAGTGAAGGTTGGTGAAGAGTGACCTGAATACAAATCTCCACATATTATGTAACCAGCTGTTTTCTCGAAGTCACTAAACTAAAACCCATTTTAGGATTGCGCTTTGTGTATTTTGGAAGACGCCAATCTCTTGAATATTTTAATCCGTCTGTCTTCAATCCCCATGTTTTCATACGTTTTATACTGCGTGGCACTCTGGCCTGGCTCTGACGCCTATGTCTTTACAATTCGCACTGCTGCTATTTTCTAATAAAACTGCTTAACCCCTTTGTCACCGGGGTGTCATTGTGACCACAGCTAAATATGGATTCTACAACCTATTTCAGATGTCCATAATACAGCAGGATATCGGGGTGCCTACTGTACATTACAATGCTACAAAAAAAAAATGAGTCCGCGGGTGCAATTTTTGCTTGCTAGGACACCAGATAGGAATGGTCCCTGGGCAAGGATACGCAAATTGGGCCTCAAGCCTCTATCATGTGACCAATGCGACCCTGTAAGTCAATGTATGACCCATTAGAGAGCCTTAAAACATGACTAACTGTATTAGACTAGGTGCACACTAGCGCCGGGCTCTTCGTCGTTCAGGTCTGCCAGGGTACCTGAATGACGGAGAGTCGACGACTATACCAGCAGTTACACACGAACGTCTCAATGCAGGATTTTGGGCGCGGACGTGAACCCAACCTTAGTCAAACTAGAACCTCCTACAAAAGGAACAGACAGTTCTTTGGGGGTTCTTCGCCCTTGTTATGATGGATGAGAGGTCTTTCACATAGTTCTTGGGGGAGGAAGGGAGATGCACTGTTTCTCCTTGCAAAGAGTCACATGGAGAATCTTACAGGGATGTGTCAATAGGATATTCCAAGGACCAATCCTGTAAGACCCCTTCTGCCACAAGGAGAAACAGTACCTCCCCCGAGGAATAAGTCATATCCAACAAATCCATATCCTGCTCCGTGATGAGGAGGAACAAGTATGTCAAAACATCTCTCTGTACATGGATGTCTCTTGTTTTTGGCAAAAAATTCTAGTTTGTTATCCCAAGTATGGCTGCACTGCTCACAGGGAGGGGTAGTGAGCTTGCAAACCAATCATCACAGCAGAGGTCATTGACCTGAATATAAATCATATAAATGGTGATGAATTTAAACAGGATACATATTAGGAAGTGTTTTGTATTGATGCATCCTGCTATTTGGAATATATTTTAAAAAAAATGGATAACCCCTTTAAGGCAGCGTCTACACACTGGGGCAAGCCAAAGCTCAGGACAATGAGTGATACTGGTGTGAACTGTTTCCTTATCACACATGGTGGTTGGGTGAAGAGACTATTGACCTGTATATAGAGGGATGAAGGGAAGACACAGTGTCTGCCCCCCAGCAAAAAAATTCATCAATCCTTCAGCAGATTGGATTTTGCAGCGGAAGCCGAGCGATGTTATTATCACTGTATGACATAGAATCCGATGACATATCTGATGAGATTATATTTTACAATACTTGTTCTTCGTATCAGGCAGGCACTTACATGAACAACTTGGGAGTATTTTGGTATCACCAGCGCGCCCACATGTGAAATAGTCTATTCTTAGCTGCGTTGTCGTACAGACCGGGCCAGGCTTAAAGGGAATGTGTCGCCAATTCTATTACAGAGGACCTTTCATGGATTTGGGCACATGCGGTGTTATATACTGCTGGAAAGCCGACAGTGCGCTGAATTCAGTGCACTGTCGGCTTTCCCGATCTGTGCCCCGAGTGAAGAGCTATCAGTGCCGGTACCGTAGCTCTTCACAGTCAGAAGGGCGTTCCTGACAGTAACAGCGCTGTACAGTGTGAACGGGGAGGAACGTCCCCTCCCTCGGCTCACAGCTCATCCATAGACGAGTATTATCAGGAGGGGACAGGGCGTTCCTCCCCATTCACTCAGTACAGCCCGATAGGCGCTGCTGTGCAGAAGGACGTTCCTGACAGAGTGTCAGGAACGCCCTTCTGACTGTGAAGAGCTACGGTACCGGGACCGATAGCTCTTCACTCGGGGCACAGATCGGGAAAGCCGACAGTGCGCTGAATTCAGCACACTGTCGGCTTTCCAGCGGTATATAACACTGCATGTGCCCAAATCCATGAAAGGTCCTCTTTAATGTATTTATTAAAATGAGATGAAAATTTTAACATTGTATCTAATCTGTTTTTATTTTCTGATTGTAGATTTTTTTAAATTCTCTTTTCTGTCCATGCTTATGGGCCATCTTTCCTGAGCTTCCCCTCTGCTCTGTTTACAGCATTTAGTGATCTGCTTTCCAGCACAGTCATGGCCATAGGCAGCAATAGTCTGGAGCCGAGGCATTGAGGTCTATGGGAGAGTTTTCTAGACACGTTATGGCCAATGATTGGCTGAGTGAGCGTTTCGTGTCTGTCAAAAGAGACCAGGAAATAGAGACCAGCAGGAACGGTGGTTTGTCCTACCAACTCTACAACCGTGACATAGGCCGAGGCCCCATGGGTTGGAAATGCTGCAATTTGCCCACAGCGTTTTACAGTAAGTGCAAAGTGGATGGGATTCTAGCAAATCCCATTCTCACTTTGCAGTAAAAATCGCCGTGTGAACACGCTGCGATTTCCAAAACCAGCGGCGTTTTGGAAATCGCAGCATGTCAATTATACCTATGGAAACGCCAGGGTATAATTGTAACAGAAAGTTCACAGAGGAAAACTCAGCGAACTTTCTGTTTAAAGCGCTGCGGGAAGAACTGCGATGCGTTGCCGCTGCAGTTTATTGTTGCGGGGCGTCCCGTTAGGCCTTAGCCTTATAGTAAATCTGGTGGACTGGGACATCTATATCTAGAAGAGTTTTGAGCAGGTTACAGAGCAGGATTGCAACACGTTGCACCAAAGATGCGCCAACACACGTTGTAGGAATTCTGGCAGAAACACAATAGTAAATGAGCCCCACTGTGTGTAACTTGTAGTCTAGGACCTGGATTGTGTGATATTCGCTTCAACACTTCACTACAGTTTATTTTTTTCCTGTCCAGATGGAAAAAGTTTTACTTTAAGAAAAAAAAAAAAAATCAAAAATCAAGCCCAAGTTCAGAGAGTAGGCGACTGATACAGACAAGGAAGGGATTTGGAAAGGAATGGTGCACAGGGGAAATGAAAAGTAAAATGTATTCATGAATAAATCCATAAAATGAGATGAGGGAATGTGATGTGGGACTGAGGCGGCGCAAGAAAACCCGGACAGAAACAATATGACTTGTTCGATTACTGAGAGCAGCAGAGGTGAAGCAACGAAGATCAAGAACCTCGAACAGGAATAGTAATAGCTACAAATCTAATCCTCGTGTCATTGCTCTGCCTGCCAGCCTGTCTACGTGGATACATTCCCTTCGCTTGCTCTCAGCCACCTTGCTGGCCGACAGTATATTGTAGCACTGAAACACGGCACAGCACAGTTTCGAAAAGTTTCGAGAGTTCACTTTTCCAGATTCAAAAAGTCTTCTCTGTGGAATTTTTCCAACAATATACCTAAGGGACGTAGTCTCCTGAAAATAACCTCCATCTGTATAGGGTACCATGGCCAACATATAAGGGGGCATTCACACGGAGTAACGCCGGGCGTGTATCACAGCCGTACACGCCGGCGTTACGGCAGACTGCCGAACACTTCCCATTCACTTCAATGGGAGCGCTCGTAAACGCCGCTGTTACGAGCGCTCCCATTGAAGTGAATGGGAAGTGTTCGGCAGTCTGCCGTAACGCCGGTGTATACGGCTGTGATACACGCCCGGCGTTACTCTGTGTGAATGCCCCCTAAGACCAACTCCATTCATCTAAAAGGCTGCATTGTAAGGTCGGGTTCACACAATGTATTTTGGCACATAATGTGGCACGTAGACGGCGCGGGAGCATTTGCGGGCCGTATATGCTCCCATTGATATACGCGGTGCTATTTTGCAAAATCACGGCCGCAAAATAGCGCCGCATATACGGTATCGGCTCCCATTGAAAACAATGGGAGCGTATATGGCCCACAAAAGCTCCCGCGCCGTCTACGTGCCACATTAACCCTACAGGAAAAATTTCTTGCTGGCCATGACTTCCCCTGGCAAAAACAGGTGTAGAAAACCCAACTGGCAGCGCTCAATTGATCAGACTTTGTTGGGTTTCGGTAATATTTTCGGTAGCTGAATGGCGTAGTCTGCTGAGCAATTGTGTTGCAAAAAAGACAAGGCCCTAAACCCTGGGGGATAGGGACGCCATGACGGGAGGAGGATAAATGAACGGAAGGGGTTATTGGCCAGTGTCAAGAGCGGGAAAAAGGGGGGTGGGGTCAGAGGTGATTTAAGGGGAGTTAGGGACAGGAGGGGCCAGTGTGGCAGTTGACAGCGAAAGAGTTGCCCACCCACCCTCCCCTTTTTTAGCTATTTTTCTTCATTGGTGTTTGCCTGGGGGTTGAGGAGTTAGAGGCCTTGTGGCCTGTTTAGTAGGACCTCATCTGTGGAATGGGGTTCCTGGTTTGGGGAAGGTTTGAAGCCTGTGGTGTCCCCTTGTTGGGCTTGGATCCCCGGGGTCTCAGGTTCAAGTTGTGACAAGTAGTGGTAAGGCCTGCCCGAGGTGGAGTTCCGCGCCTGGGTAGATTGGGGGTTGGTTTCCTATCCCCTCGGTGGGATAGGATCTGGGGGTTCATACGCACTTTTAAGGGGTTTAATATTTTGCTACTGTTAATATGGGTTTTTCTTTAGTGGGGATTTACACCGCCCTGGTTTATGGCAGTGTTTGCTATACAGTGTTTAAAAGAACTGTGTTATTTGTTAAATAAATTGGCCTGAACTGGCCAAATTAAATCAAGTCGGTTGTACTAGTCTTTATTTACCTAAGGGTTGGGGTTGGTTACAAGTGGTAAGTGGGGTTCTCTATATTATACCTGGGAGTGAATCTAAATTCCTCCTCCCCGAGTCATGGAAACACTGACCTATTGGTATGGATTACAAAAAGGACCAGAATGGATCCAACTTTTGTGGAATGGCCCCTTTACAAGTCAAGAAGTTACTAGGACATGGAGAACAATACCTGGCCTAGTGTTTTCTAAGATAACTATAGTATATCTGGACCAGAGGCTGTAACAACTGGGAAGCCACAAGACAGAGACCAAGACTAACCTGAAATGAATCATTGACCCTTCTTTGTTCTCAGTTCAGCGACCATCGGTGTCTTGTGGAAATGGGTTCTTGACCAAGGACAACATCTGACCCGAGTTTGTATGTTCTCCACATGTTTGGGTTCTCCAGTTTCCCACTCAAACTCCAAAAAGATACTTGTTTTTCATCATTTGGCCTTATATAAAATTAGATACTATGTGACTGTTTCATTTAGGGCCATCAAGAGTGTGAGTCCCCCATGACGGTAGGGTTCTTCGAGTGATGACAACCTGTCTACATCACTAGGAAATGTGCTGTCTGACAACTCCATTGAAATCGTCAATTCTTTGATCTTCCTCTGAAGATGTTCGGTTTCAGTAATGGTAAGAGTTTGCTGCTACAACCTATTTTTGTAGAATGATTCCTTACAAGATGTGCATAACATGAGCGCCATACACAGATATGTCTGTACAGGTGCTGAGGTTGAGGACCATGCTCCTCCCTACAGGTCCTGCACTAGGTTTTATACCGTGTATCAGATTTACCAAATGCTTTCAACAATTTGATGAGTCTACTGTGCTAACCATAGACCAAAAAAATTCCCTATTTATGTATACTGGTTCTTAGTTTTGGATTGCATAGGTAGTCCCAACACGATTTTCTACTCAGACATGTCCAGGTCAATGGAATCTTCAACTTTTCACTTAAACCTGGGAAAAGATTTATAGTTTCCCCCCCATAAACAACCAATCCACCAAACCTGCAGATTTTGGCAAGACAAATGTCTATGAGGGTCTCCTGACTCAACATCCAATCTTTTGTTCCCAGGGGAATCAAGACACCATCAGAGGTGTCAGGAAATGTCTTACTGCACTCACTTTTTGGACCATACATGAACGCAACCAATCCACCAAGCCTGCTTATTTTGGCAAAACCATCTGACGAATGGCTATGAGAGCCTCCTGACTCAACGTCCAATCCCTTTGTTCCCAGGAGACACAAGACACCATTAGAGGTGTCAGGAAGTGTTCATACATGAACACAACCAATCCACCAAACTGCTGAAAGACAAAGGGCCTCCTGACTTAACATCCAATCCTTTCATTTTGTTCCCAGGGGAGACAAAACACCATCAGAAGTCTCATGAGTTGTCTTGGACCATATATGAACACAACCAATCCACCAAACCTGCTGATTTTGGCAAGACCATCTGATGAATGTCTATGAGGGCCTCCTGACTCAACATCCAATCTTTTTGTTCCCAGGTGAGACCATACATCATCAGAGGTGTTAGGAGATGTCTTACTCCACTCGCTTCTTGGACCATACATGAACAAAACCAATCCACCAAACCTGCTGATTTTGGCCAGACCATCTGATGAATGTCTATGAGGGCCTACTGACTCAACATCCATCACCATCAGAGGTCTTAGGAGATATCTTAGTCCACTCGCTTCTTTGACCATACATAAACAATGCGTGGAATCTGGATGAATATGACCACTGTGCCAACAGTTATGGAAGGTAGTAGCCCTATGAGTTTGCCAACTTGTGGTCCAACTTATGCCCCAATCTTTAACAGTACCTCCCCCTACCATATATACTTAATAATACTGATGTTTTTTAAATAACAGAAGAGCACTTGAGCACCCTCAGGCACCAGGACCCTGCGGCAACTACTACCTCTGCACTCCCTACAGTTGTAATGGCACTTAATAAAAAATAAAAAAAATTCCAAAAAAATCTAATAAACCTCAAAAAGAAATCACAATCTGTTCAGTAATCCTCATCCCCGCGCTAAATCCAGGCCAGGAGTTTTGTGCCATTTATGAAGTTATTTGCCTTTATGATTTTCGCTCATTACTGGCGGCTCTCCTCGGCGCTCGGTGCATGCATTATCTCTCGCTTTTCTCCCTTATCCTGCTCCGACTTTGCCAACTTAATCCACAATGGCAACATTCTAAGGCATTAAAAACACAGCTGTTGTCTAGAGCAGGAATGCTGCGCTCTGCACAGGCGGCTGCAGTGATTAGACTCTGGTGTTTCTGGATCAGGCTGAACCGGGGACTGGGAGCCAGTTGGAACCAAGCGAAGCATACAACAAAGATTCTCACCAAAAGGCATTTACAAAAGACGTGCTTATTTTCCTTCTTCCATGCAGAAAATAGTTGCTTTAAGTCAGCATTTGGGAATTATTGTGTGAGACAGTATGTTTAGCTCAGCACATCGGGCTTTTTATGTAGTTGTACTGGTTCTTGTGTGGAATCCTGACAAAGTAACAAAGACATTTTTGAGCAGGGGAAGAAAATATTTAGTTCTAAAAGTATCAAGAAAAGTTCAAAAAGTTCCATAAACTATTTAGTATCTATGTGTACAATGTACATGGGCAAACCTCACCAGATTATGAGGTTCGGTCCTCCGGGTTCTTAAGGACATGTTCGGGGTATCATGGGACAGAAGCGCCACGATTTTCCCACGACGGAAACGGCGCAGGAAAAATCGCAGCGTTTTATAGTAAGGACAAAGTGGATGGGATTCTAGCGAATCCCATGCCCACTTTGCAATAAAAAACGTGGTACGGTCACACCGTGATTTCCAAAGCCGGCGCAGTTTTGCAAATCGCACTATGTCAATGACAACTATGGAAACACCGGCGGTTTCACCATAGGTATAATTGTAACAGAAAGTCCAAGGAGGAAAACTCATGGGGCCTTAGCCTTAAAGTGGATAAAAAACAGCCCATGGTCATGTGATAGAGAGTCCATGGTCATGTGATAGAGAGTCCATGGTCATGTGATATACAGTCCATGGTCATGTGATAGAGAGTCCATGGTCATGTGATAGAGAGTCCATGGTCATGTGATATACAGTCCATGGTCATGTGATAGAGAGTCCATGGTCACGTGATAGAGAGTCCATGGTCATGTGATAGAGAGTCCATGGTCATGTGATATACAGTCCATGGTCATGTGATGGACACACAGGTGCACAGCTTGTTACCAGACAGTCTGATAACTATTCTGTGAGTGTAACGAGCTGTGATCCTGCATATCTATCCCATGACCATGGACTGTATATCACATGACCATGAACTGTATATCACATGACCATGGACTGTATATCACATGACCGTGGACTCTCTATCACATGACCATGGACTGTATATCACATGACCATGAACTGTATATCACATGACCATGGACTGTATATCACATGACCGTGGACTCTCTATCACATGACCATGGACTGTATATCACATGACCATGGACTCTCTATCACACGACCATGGACTCTCTATCACATGACCATGAACTGTATATCACATGACCATGGACTCTCTATCACATGACCATGGACTGATTTTTATCCACTACTAGTAAGCAGAATTAATGAAAGCAAGCAGAGATCTAGAAAACCATGAGGAATTGATACAGAAAGTATTTTGGAAAATTGTACAACTTTTCCTTATACAAACAATAACATTGGTCTCTTAGTATTGGTCTGAAAGTGGATAACCCCTTTAAGTAGGTCAGGCCCACCTTAATGTTATGCCTTCTTCCTTTTTGCCGAGATAGTCTTTTATTTCAATATGCAAATGAGCCATGCGCGCAATTGCGGCGTCAGAACTATGGCCGCGGGCATGCGCAGTCGGCTCTACTAGTGTCTCACTGGCAGAGCCAACTGCGCAGGCGTCGGAGGTGACGCTGAAGAAAGAAGAGGAGGATCCAGCAGAAGATAGAGGCGTCGCTGGAGCCTGTTTTCGAGCAGCAGTGGCGACGCCCCCATCGCATTTCCAGTGCTGGGGCCAGCCCCCATCGCTGCAAGAGAACTAATTTGCATACCGGTAAAAACTGGTATTTCTAAGGAACGGCGTGGCGGAGATCACATCTAAAGGTAAGAGACAAATAGCCTTTCTAAAGGCTATTCCGACGTCTTATCCACAAAAAAAACGGTTTTAATGGTAGAATCCCTTTAAGGAAGGGAGGGTGGAAGGAGGGCGTATTAAAGCAGTGGGGAACAAAGGTGTTATGAGAAACAGAGCCGCGCTTGGTGCTCCAGATTGCTCATTTGCATATTGTGAACTAAATTAACATCTCAGCAAATGAGTCACAAATTTTCTTGGGTGAAAAGCCATCACAGTCAGGTGAGCCTGATCTATCTGTGTAGTTGGTTTAATATGCTTCATCCTGGAGACAGGCTCCCTTTACGGCCCCACGTTGCAGAAAATCTCCGTTTTTGCTGCAGTTTCTAAGCCAAACCCAGGCCTGGCCACAAAAATCAGGGGAAATATAAAGGCCGCCATTATATTCCTTCCTTCTACTCAATCCGCTTCTGACTTTGGCTCTAAAAACCGCAGCAAAATCTGCAACAACAAAAAAGCTGCTTTTCCGAGACCTTCGGCCTAAGGCTAAGGCCCCACTTTGCGGAAACGCAGCTTTTTTTTTTTTTTTTTTTTTTTGAGCCAAAGCCAAGAATGGCTACAAAAGGAATGGAAAATATAAGGGAAGTTCTTAAACTTCTCGCTTCTTCTTAATCCCCTCCTGACTTTGGCTCAAAAAACCGCAGCAAAATCTGCAACAAAAAAAAAGCCGCCTTTCCGCAACGTTCAGCCTAAAGAAGAAATACAATGGGAAACATTGTTAACCTCATAAGCAATTTCTACAGACACTGACCAGACCTGACATTATCTACACTTACGATCCTAAATGTAAGATGTTTTCAATTTTCGATTTTTTTTTTTTTCTAATAAAGATATAAGAAGAAATCCAAAAAATTGAACGGGTGGGAGAAGAGACCATGTGAACGCAACTCTCACCATAAACAGTTTACTCCTATCCTGAAGAAGTTCACGTAAGGTGATAAAACGCTTGTGTAAAGTCTTGGCATCCTTCATTTTCCTCTCATCTACGCTTAGTATGGAGAAATTTGCTTCGCTTTTGGAAACCGGCCTCCTGGCCCCTTTTAACTTACACTTTTATTGAATTACGGCTCCTGTAATAGACACGTTTTCAGAGGTGCAGTAATACCCAATTAGGATTATGGCTAAAATTTTCCTTTTAGTGCTTTATACTTCATAACAAACCGGTCAACAACATCGAGAATCCTAAAAACGAGTCTCAAAAACAAGATCCAAAAATTCTATCAAGTTTCAAAAACAGACAAGTTTTTTTTGTGTAGTTTGTAATGAAATAAGGTAAACCTAGAGGCTCGGAGGGCTCGAAGGAGCTGGGATTTCAGGATACGAGGAGTTAAAAAAAATGCTGTGGTTTTTGGGAGGTTTCACAGATATTGCTTGTTCAGCTGGAGGTAAAATCCAGAGAATCCGAGTATCAATAAACACATGAGCCCAGATGGCCGGTGCTATAGAGTTAGATCAGGTATGGAAAGAGAAGTTCACACTTGAGACAATATATTTATGGTCATACGTGGATGTTACCCGTAAACGTGGGGATCTATACAGTATGTGATTTATGTTGGGGCCCTTTATCACCAGCTTCTCCATATGGTACTGGGGTTGAGGGTCCCAAACCTGGTGGGCTTAGTCGAGTCCATCATGGCATTCGGGAGCTTGGTCAATTTTTATTTGCCAGAGATGAATCCTCGACATATATTGGTTCAGCCAAAAAGAGTATACGTCTCTTTGTTGCGCATGTGCCATAAGGTGAGGTGTTCACACCTTGTCCCAAATATGGTAACAGGTGCTCCTTAAAGTTTACTTACACTTTACATTAAAGGGATCCTATCATTCAAACTGAATTTTTTCTGCCTACCACTTAGGAATACCCTTAAGAAAGGCTATTGTTCTCCTACCTTTAGATGTCTTCTCCGCGCCGCCATTCGGTATATAATCCGTTTTTCGTCGGTATGCAAATGAGTTCTCTCACAGCACTGGGGGCGGTCTTCAGCGCTCAAACAGCACTGGGGGCGTCCCCAATGCTGCAGGAGAACTTTCCAGCTTCTTCAGGAACGGGTCTTCTTCTGGTGGTGGCTTCAAACTTCTCGGTCTCGGGACTAGGGCAAAGCCGACTGCTCATGTCCATCGGCCACAAGAAAATAGCCGCTTACACAGTATTGTAAGCAGCCATTTTCTTGTGGCCGGCAGGCATGCACAGTCGGCTGTCAAAGGCCTAGAAGTTTGAAGCCATCGCCAGAAGAAGACGCGAAGAAGACTCGTTCCTGAAGAAGATGGAGGCGGCACTGGAGAGTTGTCTCGCAGCATTGGGGAGGCCCCCAGTGCTGTTTAAGCGTTGAGGACCGCCCCCAGTGCTGCAAGGATTATATACCGAACGACGGCACAGAGAAGACATCTAAAGATAGAAGAAGAATAGCCTTTCTTAAGGCTATTCCTATGTGGTAGGCAGAAAAAATCAAATTTTAATGATAGGATCCCTTTAAGCTTAAACTACAACATAGATCATCTCAAGTCAAAAGATTTCCAATTGCCCTGATGCAAAAGCACGCAAGGAAAAAAAAATGACATCACTTAGTGCCTGGTACGTTACAGGTCATAGGATAGATCCTACATCCTTGATGGGCTACATCCTCAGCACAGCAACTTGAGACTTCCCGTGTGTATAAGTCATGGCAGATCAGTCACTGCTGGGAATCTACGAGAAAAGTTTCCGTTTCCCTTCTGCAATTTCGCAAAGAATAAGTACAAATAAAATAATATCATCCAAACTAACACGGGAAGCAGGAAGCACACGATGGTCCATATACCCAATAAACACAAACAGGAATTGTCACTGAATCACCGAAGACTGAGGATGAAAACAGAAACAAAAAAAATATCAAAAACTTACCAAAACTAAATCATCACAGAAAGCAAGAAAGTTACCGAGACCCCCTGTTATTTTATTATAGATCCTGTCTTTCACCAAGACTTTGCATTGTGTCACCTTTTTGAATACAAGACAATGTTACAGTTCCCAAAATTTTATGTTGAAGGGTGTCTGTTACTAGACCCCAGTATATCCGCCCCAGCCCTGCAGATAGATAGGTTAAGATCACCTGAATCAAATGGTGCTTTTCTCTTGTGAATCGCTGCCTCTATTGCTGAGATATTTATGTTTTTGTCAATATGCAAATGAGAGCTTATTTGCATATGGACAAAATCTGCGATATCTTGGCAATAGAGGCAGTGATTCATAAGAAGAAAACACTGTTTGATTCCGCTAACCTATCTATCTGCAGGACTGGGGTGATATGGGGGGGTCTGGTGACAGTAACCTATCTATCTGCAGGACTGGGGTGATATGCTGGGTCTGGTGACACTAACCTATCTATCTGCAGGACTGGGGTGATATGCTGGGGTCTGGTGACAGTAACCTATCTATCTGCAGGACTGGGGTGATATGCTGGGTCTGGTGACACTAACCTATCTATCTGCAGGACTGGGGTGATATGCTGGTTCTGGTGACACTAACCTATCTATCTGCAGGGCTGGGGTGATATGCTGGGTCTGGTGACACTAACCTATCTATCTGCAGGGCTGGGGTGATATGCTGGGTCTGGTGACAATAACCTATCTATCTGCAGGGCTGGGGTGATATGCTGGGTCTGGTGACAGTAACCTATCTATCTGCAGGGCTGGGGTGATATGCTGGGTCTGGTGACAGTAACCTATCTATCTGCAGGGCTGGGGTGATATGCTGGGTCTGGTGACACTAACCTATCTATCTGCAGGGCTGGGGTGATATGCTGGTTCTGGTGACACTAACCTATCTATCTGCAGGGCTGGGGTGATATGCTGGTTCTGGTGACAGTAACCTATCTATCTGCAGGGCTGGGGTGATATGCTGGGTCTGGTGACACTAACCTATCTATCTGCAGGGCTGGGGTGATATGCTGGTTCTGGTGACAGTAACCTATCTATCTGCAGGGCTGGGGTGATATGCTGGGTCTGGTGACAGTAACCTATCTATCTGCAGGGCTGGGGTGATATACTGGGTCTGGTGACACTAACCTATCTATCTGCAGGGCTGGGGTGATATGCTGGTTCTGGTGACAATAACCTATCTATCTGCACATTACTGAGATAAATAATATCCTTTTAACATTCAAGTGAATAGAACTGAACAGCAATACCAGAGACAGCCCATAGGGAGAGGTGTTTGTGGAAAAGCAGGAGACCCTTTTTGTCTGAAGAATTTTTAGAGGAATATAAAAATAATTACCTTGAGTTAAAAAAAATTGAAAACTGGAGAACACCGCTATATAATGTACACTATTAATGTATGAACAAGATACAATGTATAGATCCAAGAGGCATATATAGATGTTGCCCTCGCCCTAGAGGGTATTATTTTTGGGCACCCTGCATTTACCCCTTTGATAGTCACATCTGACTCTATACTATTACGATATTCTCTACGATGGGTGAATGTGGCGGGTTTCTCACTTTTCAGGGTCGCTCTAGTGAATATGAGAGATTCCATTGTACACTATGAAGATGAAGAAGGCATCTTGCGAATGTAGAACCAGATTTGCTTATCAGACCCCTCATTGTCCCACTAGTGAAATCCTCTTTGTGAATCGGAAAACTCTCTGGCAAACTCGATATCTCGCATAGATGCGCTACATTTAATAGACAGACGCGCTCGACGTGCAGATTTCGGATGGTGCACAATACCCGAGTGTGAAAGACACATCTATTATAGAATTTTTTTAGGTTTGGGGATGGGGTAGCTGCGCCTTGTATAGGCCAAGTCATAGCTCAGTCATTTAGATCCATTATATATCACATCGTTACATTATCAAAATCAGCAGTAAAGTAATAAAGTAAAAAATTGCAAATACAAGAATTTCTAAAAATAGCAGGTACTGGTTTGACTTTGGGACACTCTGAAGGGTGTTGTCTCAGGAAGCTCTCCGTATTCACCCTTTAACCCCCGTACAGGCGCTGTGGGGAGACGAGCGGCTTGCTACTTCTTAGAGTCGTCCCTGTATCAGGGGTGAGCTAAGAGAGGAGTCAAGTACAGGTCAAGATTGAGGACTAGAATTCACTCAATTGTAGACAGAAGGTCAAGGAGAGGAGCATGGGTTCGAAGGTCAGAGGCAAGGCGAGGTCAGACATGGACATCAGCAAAACCAGGTCAGGATAAAACATAGAAACAAGGTCTGACATGGACAAAGGGTGGTGCCTAATGTCTACAGTCCCAGAAGGTCACGGGGACACCGGGAGGGGGGGACTAATAGTAACAGTCACAGGAGGGGACATGGATACAAGGGGTGGTGCCTAATACTAACAGTCATGGGGGAGGGGGCATGGATACAAGGATTGTTGCCTAATAGTAACAGTCACAGGAGGGGGTATGGATACAAGGATTGTTGCCTAATAGTAACAGTCACAGGAGGGGGTATGGATACAAGGATTGTTGCCTAATAGTAACAGTCACAGGAGGGGGTATGGATACAAGGATTGTTGCCTAATAGTAACAGTCACAGGAGGGGGTATGGATACAAGGATTGTTGCCTAATAGTAACAGTCACAGGAGGGGGTATGGATACAAGGGGCGGTGCCTAATACTAATAGTCACAGGAGGGGGCATAGATACAAAGGGAGTTGCCTAATAGTAACAGTCACGGAAGGGGGCATGGATACAAGGGGTGGAGCCTAACACTAACACTCACAGGGGAGGGGGAAGGATACTAAAAGTTAAAGGAAGAGCCAAAGATACGAGGGGTGGAACCTAATACTAAAAGTTACAGGAAGGGGCAAGGATACAAGGGGTGGAGCCCAATACTAAAAGTTACAGGAAGGGGCAAGGATACAAGGGGTGGAGCCTAATACTAAAAGTTACAGGAAGGGGCAAGGATACAAGGGGTGGAACCTAATACTAAAAGTTACAGGAAGGGGCAAGGATACAAGGGGTGGAGCCTAATACTAAAAGTTACAGGAAGGGGCAAGGATACAAGGGGTGGAACCTAATACTAAAAGTTACAGGAAGGGGCAAGGATACAAGGGGTGGAACCTAATACTAAAAGTTACAGGAAGGGGCAAGGATACAAGGGGTGGAGCCTAATACTAAAAGTTACAGGAAGGGGCAAGGATACAAGGGGTGGAACCTAATACTAAAAGTTACAGGAAGGGGCAAGGATACAAGGGGTGGAGCCTAATACTAAAAGTTACAGGAAAGGGCAAGGATACAAGGGGTGGAGCCCAATACTAAAAGTTACAGGAAGGGGCAAGGATACAAGGGGTGGAGCCTAATACTAAAAGTTACAGGAAAGGGCAAGGATACAAGGGGTGGAACCTAATACTAAAAGTTACAGGAAAGGGCAAGGATACAAGGGGTGGAGTCTAATACTAAAAGTTACAGGAAGGGGCATGGATACAAGGAGTGGAGCCTAATACTAAAAGTTACAGGAATGGGCATGGATACAAGGGGTGGAGTCTAATACTAAAAGTTACAGGAAGGGGCATGGATACAAGGGGTGGAGCCTAATACTAAAAGTTACAGGAAGGGGCAAGGATACAAGGGGTGGAGCCTAATACTAAAAGTTACAGGAGGGGGCAGGAATACAAGGGGTGGAGCCTAATACTAACAATCACAGGAAGAGGCACGGATACAAGGGGTGGTGCCTAATAATAATAGTCACAGGAAGGGGCATGGATACAAGAGGTGGTGCCTAAGCAAAGGTCCTCACGGTATATAGTATGTAGTCCCTATCAAATAAACATTAAAATAAAACAAAAACAGATTCGGACAACCCCTTTAAATACAAATCTCTAAACAAACAATTGTGTTACACTGCCTGGCAATAATCCCATAGCCTAATCCTCAGGCGCCCCATAGGCACGCGCCTACACACAGTAACTGGAAGTGTGTATTAGACCCGTCCCCACATAATTGTATGGTGCACTAGGAAAACACAGCGAGCCCTAACCAAGGGGAGTGCAGCGGCGGCCGGGGTGACGTCGCCCCGATGGGTGTTTAAACCTTCTTAATGCTGATAATTATACACAAAGGATTGAGCGGTTTAATTCTCTGTTTACTCTGAAAACCGCCGCTGCGGACTCTTGTTTGCTATCTTTGGGTTATCCCTTGCGATGTTTTCGAGACGTCCGGCTCTATCTCCTTAGACAAGCCGCCGAGTGATTAAGGAACGTTTCCTCCATTCTCCGACTGTATTATGACATGTGTATTTGTAAAGGCCTCGGCAGGCTGCTATTACAAAGAATGTCAAATACCTCGCTGCCACATTAACAGATGTTAAACAAACTCCGCTCCTTTGTTCGCCGGGTTCCTTTTAGCTTTTCTTAAACATTTATTGCCTCGGATATAAACTTAGGTATTCCGTTTGCATATAGTCAAGGGCTTATGCAATTATTACTGCTGAACAAACTTGCAAAGAAAGACTGAAGTGTTCTCGGGGCTACCGTATGGCGGACAGGCCGTCGGCTCCGCGCGTGTGCAGGCTGTGAAATCATCCACGGTATTCTATTTGGTTGCTTCATGGCACGTGATCTTAAAGGGTTAATTTAAAGGAATTTTTTTAAAAAAAAATTTCTTTTTTAGAAATAGGGTCATATGAATCCATAGGCATAGTACACGTGTGCTGGATCTTACGACAATCTGCATCCCTTGTATGTGACGGGGCTTCCTTAAAGGGAAAGTGTTACCAGAAAATGAATAACAGACACTTGCAGTTTTCTTTGCCGCAATCATCTCAGTTATATCACAGAGAGGATTACAATAGAAGATAACACTTCTATAGATAACTAGAGATGAGCGAGCACTATTCGAAACAGCCGTTTCGAATAGCACGCTCCCATGGAAATGAATGGAAGCGGCCGGCACGCAGACTTTGCCGTTGGCCGGCCGCTTAACCCCCCGGGTGCCAGCTAGGTCCATTCATTTTATGGGAGAGTGCTATTAGAAACGGCTGCTATTCGAAACCATTGATCCATCATTACATCACTACTCATAACAGATGATGTCACAGTTGATCTCCTCCCCCTCTCTGCACAGAGCATGTCTAGAAAACTTTCCCATAGACCTCAATGAGTCAACTCCAGACTATTGCTGCCTATGGCCTTGACTGTGCTGTAAAGCAGATCACTAAATGCTGTTAACAGAGCAGAGGAGAAGCTCAGGCAAGATGGCCTCCCCCATAGTCATGTACAGGAAATCAAATTTAAAAAATCTACAATCATAAAAATTTTAAAAAAAATACATTTAAATCCATTTTAACTCAATCATGTAATGTAGTCAGTTTTAAACGGGCCATACTCGTGTGGACTCCTTCCTCCTGCAGATGACGGCAGCCCTAGGGGTCCAATTGATATGTTCTATCATAGGGGTCTCCAGGATTTCATGTTGAGGGGCTATCCTCATGTGGGGCTATCAGTCATTTTCTGATCCCCAGGGCACCACAACCAGCAGAGCAAAAGGGTAGCAGGGTTCGGTGGGGGGTATTGCCCCTGCACAGGGCTATTCTCACCCCTGTATCCATACGTGGCACTGCAGCGAAGGAGTTGCACTCTTCGTTCAGCGGGGTCTAAACAAATTTAATTGCAAAAAATCTAAGAAATCTTGAAACTGATATACAAGGTATTGTAAAAATAAAATGTGCACGGCTTGCATCCCGTCCCTCTAGGAAAAATATACTCCTGTGTATAATGGGGACCTCTTGGAGAAAAGGGATTTCATTTTCCGTCAGGCAAAGCCGCCCATTCAGTGATAGGATTATATGACGAATGCTGTTTATAGCTGAAATATCATCTCATTGCAAGTGATCCATCAACATGGCAGCTCCCGTCCCACATTATGAATGGAAATATGGATCTCAGTAAGGCTTTTTGTTTGCCACAATCGATGTTGTGTGCTTCACCGTACAGTTACGGTCATGAAAAAGCAATAAAAGAAATAAATAAAAATAAGAACTTGCTCGCCTCTAAATCTGACGACTAATCTGGTTTAGTCACAAAAAGACCCTGCATTGTAACAAGTCGTAAGCTTAGGCAAACATGAAGAACCCGCATGGGGCCTTATACTAGTGGCGACTTATATCACGCCCAAAATTGGCCAACTCACTGGTTCATTCGGGACTAGCCGACCATATAACATGTTCATTCGGCAGACGCCAAGGATAAAAGAATAAAAAGTTGGGAATGTGGAATTTCCAGGTCGCCTGGCTTCCCCTCTCTCCACTGAGACCACGTGCACACTAGGTCAATTGGAAGAATATCTGTCCGACGACAGCTACAGGAGAAATGTCATCGTCATGACCATTAGGCTAGCTCCTTGATCCAGGAGGATCCATGTATGGATTGATAAAGGTCATGAGCTTGGGACCCATGTCCATGTTCCCAACTGTAACGTTGAATAACGAAGAACTGGTCAATTCGACAAGCAACATAGCATTGAGGGAGTTGTTGAGATTTACAAAAAATTGGTCATGGGAAGGAAAAATGAAAAAAAATCTATATCTATACCTCTTCAGTCCCCTTCGGCTCCAGTATCACTGCTTTGGTGGTCCCCATCCGTCTTCATACAAGTCAGTCACAAGTTTCAGTGGTGATGCTGGTATGTACAACATGTGGTCTGTGAGGCCAAGGACTGGTTGCAGTGGTCATGTGTACATATATGGCATATCATCTTGGTAGGCCAGTAAGCACAGACCAGTGAGGACCACCAGAATGTATGGGGATTGGAGAACCAAATCCTAGACAACCCCTAGTCAGCCTGAGCCCTGAACCAATAATAACATCAATGCCCCCCCATAAGAAGACCTAAAATAAATATTTCCTAAATGGAAAATTTATTGGATCCTACTGACTATGAAACCAATAACTCAATGAACAAACCCAATGAGGTCTCAAACGTCAAAGCAAAGGTGGTAACCTCTTCATGGGGTCTAAGGGGAATTTACAAAAGCTAAAACCTATCCAGTACACTTTTTGGGATAATATTTGACCTCAATTTAATGTGACATTGGTTGAAGAAGCTCTCTAAGGTAAGGATCGAGGAATTTAGTGAAGACCCTTAAGAAAATGACAAAAACACACTATCAATAGGATGGCGCATGCCCACTGAGCTTTACCTAAGACAAGCATAAACTCTATTTGTGGGTGGAAAACATAAAGTCTAACGTGTAGAAAGATGAAGCAATCCATCACCAAAGCCTCTGGTGAACAAAGGAGCGAGAGAAAGACAGATAATTACCGGATGAAATATCTTAAGTAGTGGAGAGAAAGCTGAGAGATTCACCAAACAGGTGAGCAAACAGACGTCTCGAAAAGCCAAAGAAGTCAATATTGTGACAATGTATCAGGAGAAAAGCAAAGAATGGTCAAAGAAGACAACCAAAGATTCGTAAAAAGGAGAATGGGTGTGTGTTTTGGGGGCTGGGGAGACAGGCAAATCTTCCGCCCAACAAACTATGACCGATGTACAAGTTATCTTCTTGTCTTCTCTACTTTTATATCACCACGGAAGATTGAGACCTGGTCGGTAACACGTAGTGGCTCTGACCCTGGGTTATCCATGTATATATCTGAATGTCCCCATCTAATGATACATCTGCAGCAAAAGTAGTTCTTCGCCTATGGACTGGGCGCCTGACCCACCATAAACAGCCATAGGTAAAGGGACCATGTGAGGTGAGACAACCCCTTTAAGGGGTAGGCCATCATTAGGACGATATACCAGATTGGTTGGGGTCTGAGTGCCAAGACCAATGACTAAAACAAACTAGATGAAGCACTCAGCTAAGTGTGGTGCCCCTTCATTCCTGCCCGGCTCACCACAACCAATCAGTCTATGAAACCATAGACTGATTGCTTGTGGCGACCAATCAGTCTGTCAATCCATAGACTGATTGTTCACCATCAGCAATCAGTCTATAGATTCATAGAAAGTTCATATGCTTTCTATGAATCTGTTTACCGCTCGTTCACAAAGCTGAGCTGAACAGAAACAACGGGCACAGTGTTGAGTCACTTTGTTGTATCCGTCAACAGGGGTCTCAGTACTCGGACCCCCACTAATCGATACTTCTGACAAAAACTTCCAATAGTTTGTGAAAATAATAAGCACTCTTTGTGTACCTGGATAAAGCGTGTGTTGTAGTTCCTCATCCATTAGGTGGCGACAGCATTGTTGTGTAGGGAAAAGGCCCACCCCTGCTCAAGGAGATCTGAAGCCTGGCCCCCGAGGATCAGGATTTAGAATACACCTTTAAATTTATTTTCTTTTTTAAAGTATCTGTAAACCTGAGCAAAACTTAAAGTCCATCCCATTTGTGGCTCTTCTAACACCCCCCCAAACATATTTACAATACCTATACTGAAATGTATGAATCAGTGCCTGGCATACTAAAGGAATGGGAGGGGGTGTACGTCATTACAAAAAGTCTGTTTTTATCCATGTTTCCAGAAACAGTGCCACTCTTGTCCACAGGTTATGTCTGGTATTGTAGCTCAGCCCCATTTCCCTTCACTAAAGCTGACCTGCAATACCAGAAGTTGTCCATGAGCGGCGCTGTTTGTAGAAATCTATTATTATTTCTAATCTCAAACAAGCTGTTAAAGTCTAATAAACGACTTAGAAGCTACTTAGGAAGAATTAAGGTTATTAAGCAATAATACCGCGCAAAGATTGAAGAAAAGATGAAGATTACGAACTCTACGAGGAAAGACGATGCAGGGAAAGCGAGATGTCTCGCTGCAGGAATGTAAAGCGAGAGATTGCTCTTCTGTTTTAGAAAGGCATGCATGAATTTCTATCCTAAGGCAAGGCTGAGAAGGACATTTTATTAGCGCCCCCCCTGCCCTGTATGAAGTGGCTTATCATAACTTCTGTCTACTTTTCAGATCGCGCTCATCCCTTATTATTTATTACTTGTATAGCGCCATCACATTCCGCAGCGCTTTACCGACATTGACAGTCACTGTCCCATATAGGGCTCACAATCTACAGTCCCTATCAGTATGTCTTTGGCGGGGAGAACATAAAAAACGGGGAGAACATAAAAACTCCTTGCAGATGTTGTCCTTGGCAGGATTTGAACCCAGGACTCCAGCACTGCAAGGCTAACCACTGAGCCACCGTGATCCCTTCTATCCAGCCCATGTACGGTGACAAATCCTAAGAAAATGACCTTACAAGACACACAAAAAGAATTCATTTTAGTAAATTTAAGGTAGTATATAAAAATAGGTCTTTGGATTCCGTGAATCGAACCACCAACTCTGACTCCGACTCTGACTCTTCCATCAACGGACGAAAGCAGCAAAGATTCTCTAACTCATTAAGAAGTTAGAGAAAGGTAATATACAATAATCTACTCAGAATGAATTCTAGAATATCGGTAATTGTAGAATATCATTAAAAATAAAAACTTTATTTTGAAGGTGGAGTTGGAGTCGGTGACTTTTTCCTGACTATATTTTGGCCTGCTGTGAAGTAGGCCCATGGCTACACTAAGGGGCAGGTGGAGATGGCGGGACCGGAGGTAAAGGCCCAACAGGAGTAGTGGCAGGAGCTACTGGGTGCCGGGAGAGGTAGATGCAAAAGGAGGGTGTTATTTACTGGTTTGGGGGAGTGGTTTACTATGATCACACATGAGCTTTCGGTATTGGGATGACTTTTTCTGAAGGAATTCTACTAAGTGATACTGATAAGTGTTTGTTGTGTTGTATGGCAGTGTGTGACTGGCGCCTATGCGGCATGTGCCCAGTTTGTGTGTGATGCCTATGAGAGATGTGTCCAATGTGTGAGTGGCGCCTTTGCAGCTTGTGTACCATGTGTGAGAAGCACCTATGTAGTGGCATGTACCCAGCATAGAAGTGGTGCCTGTGTGACCCTGTATAGAAGCGGTGCCTGTGTGACACTTCATAGAAGTGGTGCCTGTGTGACCCTGCAAAGAAGTGGTGCCTGTGTGACCCTGCAAAGAAGTGGTGCCTGTGTGACCCTGCAAAGAAGTGGTGCCTGTGTGACCCTGTTTTGAAGTGGCACGTGTGTGACCCAGCATAGAAGTGGTACCTGTGTGACCCAGCATAGAAGTGGTACCTGTGTGACCCAGCATAGAAGTGGTACCTGTGTGACCCTGCAAATAAGTGGTGCCTGTGTGACCCAGCATAGAAGTGGTGCCTGTGTGACCCAGCATAGAAGTGGAGCCTGTGTGACCCAGCATAGAAGTGGAGCCTGTGTGACCCAGCATAGAAGTGGAGCCTGTGTGACCCTGCAAAGAAGTGGTGCCTGTGTGACCCTGTTTTGAAGTGGCACGTGTGTGACCCAGCATAGAAGTGGTACCTGTGTGACCCAGCATAGAAGTGGTACCTGTGTGACCCTGCAAAGAAGTGGTGCCTGTGTGACCCAGCATAGAAGTGGAGCCTGTGTGACCCAGCATAGAAGTGGTACCTGTGTGACCCAGCATAGAAGTGGTACCTGTGTGACCCTGCAAAGAAGTGGTGCCTGTGTGACCCAGCATAGAAGTGGAGCCTGTGTGACCCTGCATAGAAGTGGTACCTGTGTGACCCAGCATAGAAGTGGAGCCTGTGTGACCCTGCATAGAAGTGGTGCCTGTGTGACCCAGCATAGAAGTGGAGCCTGTGTGACCCAGCATAGAAGTGGAGCCTGTGTGACCCTGCATAGAAGAGGTGCCTGTGTGACTCTGCAAAGAAGTGGAGCCTGTGTGACCCTGCATAGAAGTGGTGCCTGTGTGACCCTGCATTGCAGTAGTGCCTGTGTGACCCAGCATAGAAGTGGTACCTGTGCGACCCTATATAGAAGTGGTGCCTGTGTGACCCTGCATAGAAGTGGTGACTGTGTGACCCAGCATAGAAGTGGTACCTGTGCAACCCTATATAGAAGTGGTACCTGTGCGACCCTATATAGAAGTGGTACCTGTGTGACCCTGCAAAGAAGCGGTGCCTGTGTGGGTTTTAAATGTCATATAGGTGGGGATTATGTGTCATGTGTCCAATGTATGAATAGTATTTGTGCAACATGTCCATCATATAACTGGTACCTGCACAACAGAGTGTGGGAGGAGCCTGGGCAACGTCAGCCATCGATGAAGGAGTCAGTGTAGGAGTTGGAGTTGACATTGGGCTGCAGAAAACAGAGGAGTCAGAGTTGGAATCGGTGCTTTGGCCTACCAACTCCGCAGCCTTGCTCCCTCCATCAAAATTGTGATGTAAATTCCGGGTCAAAAACAAACAGTGAATAAAATATTAACCACTTCTGCACCAGACTGTACTCGTGACTGCACCGCCAATGAATTATGCCTACATAAAAAACCACATAGCGATGTGTTCCAGGCCACAATGGTGGACCTAACCTCTCCTCTCTCAGCCCTTTCATTGGTTCCTTGTACATAAATCTGCTCTATACAAGCAGGAACATTTCTACAAAAAAAATAAAAAATTACAATACTTGCAGAGCATCTGTCAAAAAGTTTTCCAAAAATACACACAAAAAAGAACAACGTTCTAATCTGACAACCGCGATGAAGGATCCGGCCAGCCAAAATATAGTCACATTGCGAAAATATCACACAGCAGCGCAGTATTAAACCCATGTGCCCATGTGAAAACCATTAATGGAACATTTGTGCTTCTGGACGAGTGATACTCAATCCGCCTGCGATGGAACATTTTCACATAGTAATGCTTTTCATCTATCATGGCACAGTATGCGGAAGGTCTTTCATGCACTGAAATTTTTAGAAATCAAATATTCCCCTGTTTATGGCAAAACTAAACCTCCCCGGGCCGGAGCATGAAGCAAACAGGCCGCTCGGACCCCGTGAACGACAGTAACAGCAACGTAATGAATCACCTTCGACTTGTATGTTAATGGAATTAAAGATTTCGCTGCGGTCGTAGATTACGGGCATACGCCATGCATAAATTTAACACTACGAGGCAATTACAAAAACAGCGGCCCATTCCAGCTTTCAACACGTTGCTGTCTTTTAGGGCGGTGTGGGTGGTAAAGCCTGGAGTCAACTGATCTATTTGGTTTAAAGCTTTACCCGGGGACTGGGGGAGGCGGTAGAAAGCCAGGTGGATCTCACGCCCAAATGGAAGGGACAAAAAGAGCTTTAAAACGGGGGATCAATAAAATACCACCTTGAGATAGGGAATCTCCATATCGTTGTTTCCTCCGGGGGAAAATTACCTGGCCTTTAAGGGCTCGTCCACACGGGCATTATGGTGCGTAATCCACGTCATAATCTGCCCCCTCACAATGGTGGCCCTTTCTTTAGGTGGATTCCGCAGCCTCCGGAGTTGGCCCATTCATTTGAGCCTACTCCGGAGGGGGAAGTCGCGACTGTCGGAAGCCGCGACAGTCGCGGCAGGCAGGTTTTGACCCGAGAGTGACGCAGCTCCCCGCGTCACTCTTGGTGCCAAAATCCACCATACTGCCTCCCTTCACCTCTTTTGGTGACCTTCACAAGGAAAATTGGTAACCTTGAAATCTAGGGGAACTACATGATATAGGTAAGAGTTATATTTAAAGAGGTTACCTGTGCTACGGGGGTTAGCCCGAATATAGTCAGCCAGCCCTGTAGCATTGGTAAATACCTGACAAATCAGGAGAGAAGAGAGAGGGGCAAGCGGCCCTGGGTTAAAATGAACCAGACCAAGACATGAAGAAACCACCAAGTATGGTGGAAACCAACTCCCGGAAACCACTATAATAGCTCCCAAATATCATATGTTAGATGCCATAACAACACTTATATTGCACTCCGAGAATGAACCTGCTTACACAGGGCGATAAGATGGATCTAGACTGATACAACATCTAAATGGCTTGTACAAGGTTAAAACGTGACCCATGAACAGGTGTAGCGTTATTTAGCCAAGAAAGTGGCGATGGTTTTCTAATCCCAGACAAGCCCTTTATTGTATCTTGTTTTTCAGGTGTTTTTCAGGCCTAATAACTGAGGACCTGCCCTTAGGATAGGTCATCAACTAATAAATCCTGGAAAACCCCTTTAATCGATTTCCCGCTGATGGGACATGGCACCTGAATTATTAAGATACTTCGGCCTCTTACTAATTCAGGCGAACAAAGGGGGGTCCCATGTGTGAGAAATAAAATCTACACCAGTCAAGGACTATCATAGATAGAATGGATACCAGCAGTGGCGTAACTAGGAATGGCGGGGCCCCGTGGCGAACTTTTGACATACGGCCTCCTCCAAGAGGGGTACATGGGCGTGCAGGCTGTTTGTAAATAAGAGGGTGATGTGGGGTGCAGGGTGTGTATAAGCAAGAGGGGAAATAGGGGTGCAAGCTGTGTGCGAGCAAGAGGGTGATTTGGGTGATTCCACCACAGTCTTGCTCACCCACAGCCTGAACCCCCATTCCCCCTTTTTTCTCACACACAGCCTGCGCCCCCAGGTCACCCTCTTTGCTCACACACAGCCTGCGCCCCCAGGTCACCCTCTTTGCTCACACACAGCCTGCACGCCCATGTACCCCTCTTGCTCACACACAGCCTACACCACCCATTCCCTCCTATTGCTCACATAGGGCAGAATGGGGGGTGCAGAATGTGAGTAGCAGGGGTACATAGGTGTATGTGAGAAAGGAAGGAATGGGGGTGCAGACTCTCACACACAGCCTGCACAACCCATGTACCCCTTTTGTTCACACAAAGCCTGCACACCCATGTACCCCTCTTCCATACCTCCCAACTTTTGAAGAACCGAAAGAGGGACAAAATGTGCGGCGTGCATAGCGCGCAGTGGCAAAATTAGCCCCGCCCATTTTTGTGTTGACCCCGCCCACTCATTAATTTTTCATGTTCCCGCACACAGTATAATCCTCCTACAGTCACCCGTAAATTATATGTCCCCCCTCTATCTCTCCCCCAGTTTCATATACACCCTTCATCTGCCCCCAGTTTCATGTCCCTCTTCCATCTCTGCCCCCAGATTCATGTCCCTCCATCTCTGCCCCAGATTCATGTCCCCACATCTCTGCCCCCAGCTCCTCGCTTCAGCCGCATGTGTCAGCGAGAGAGAGAGACGCAGCTTCGAAGCGAGCACGCGAACAGCTTCAGCCGCATGTGTCAGGGAGAGAGGCGGGCAGCGGCGAAGCGAGGAGCTGACCTGTGTCAGCTCCTTGCTTCAGCCGCATATGTGTTCAACTCAGATCTGCGTCCTCTGGACGCAGATCTGAGTTGAAATCGGGACATACCTCCCTCCAACCGGGACGGTTGGGAGGTATGCTCTTCCTCACAGCCTATAACCCATTCCCTCCATTGTACACTGATCTGTACAATCCGGGAAGCTCCGCCCACAAAAGACACTGAGTCTATGTTAGTAGATTAAAGGACCTTTGATGACGTCATGTCTCAGGTCCTTCAATCTACTAGTATAGATGCCGGCACAGGACCTGGGGACAGCGGGCAGGAGATAGAAGTTTCTCTTGCCCGATGTCACTATGCAAGTGTCGGGAGGCAGCAGGGGCCCGGACAGCAGGCAGCCCCTGCTTGGGTGCAGTAGTAAAGGCAGCTGACTTTACTACTGTTAAAAGATGGACTGTGGAGGAGGCAGCTCGTCTCCATCTTCAGGCAGCCCCCGGCGCTGCAGTAAATAGGGCCCGTTACGTGCTGGAGTTACTCCAGCAAGTAACGGCCTCTTTTTAAAAAATCTGCAGCAGTAGCAGCTGTCACTGGACCCCCTAGTGCCTCCTAGTGTTCCGGGCCCTGTGGCAGCTGCCTCCGCTGCTACCACGGTAGTTACGCCCCTGGATACCAGTCATTTGTGGTGCAACAAAGAGCCCCATTTTTTCTTACTGTTGGTCACAAATTAAGAATGCTTTCAGGAATAAAAGGGTTAATAGTTTATTTTTTTAATCAATTAACCAAATGAAGTCAATGAAGAAAAGAGAAATGTAAATCCCATCAATATTCGGTGTGACCTTTGCCCTTTGCCTTCCATCAGTTCTTCTCGGTACTTGCAGACAGTTTTTGGCAGAACTGGGCAGGGAGGTTGTTCCCGCCGCCATCTTGGAGAACGAAGCCCAGATCTTCTGTGGATGTAGACTTGTCCAATCCGTCTGTCTCTCCATGTCTTCCCAGACAGACTGGATGATGTTGAGATCAGGGGCTATATCTGTGGGGGCCATATCATCTCCCCAAGACTCGTCCTCCAAAGGTCAACACAATATATTGATGGGATTTACATTTCTCTTTTCTTCATTTCCGTCACAAAAATTAACTATTAACCCTTCTATTTCTGAAAGCGTTCTTACTGTTCTCTTTTTACATTTCCATTCACCACGTATATACTAACATGGTAGAGAAAAAAAAAAAAAAAAAAACATCAAAGGTTCCAGGGGGCTAAACATTAGGACTAGGCCCAGCCACAAGAGGTGCCAAGTAAACAATGGCAAGAATCCAAAGGTTCCGATAGAGTCGGAGTTACATTCGTTGACGCCTTGTGTGGTATCTTTAGTTTAGCCCTATGGTGTAGTATCATACAACCCTACATATATACATATAACCTTATAACATACAAAAATACAGGTATATAAAATATTGAATGTCTTGGAGGTCGAAAGCCTTTGCCAAGATATCTGAGTTTCCTTGGGTTCACCAAATAAACTGATTTTGGGGGCCCACCCTCTATCCACCCCTAGGAAATAGACCATTGTATCCTTCAAATTTGGGTGTCTTCTACTGGACAATTGTTGTGTTCGAGCCTGGGCCCACCGGAGGATTGTCTAGAACTTTAGTGGGCCACTCCAACACCATCTGAGCAACCACCTTTTATAGGGGCAGCTCGTGGGCTCCGTTCGACTCTGTGGCTGGGCCTAGGTTTAGATCCTCTCTATGGATCGGCCCACAACGTTTGACTCCGAGAACACCCCATTAATTCGCCAAAAACTGCAGTTTCACTAGGTGACAACCTGACACCTTTCAAGAGAAAAAGCGCTGGTGAGAACGTCGGCTTAAATCTGATTTCAGGCACAGAAAGGTGACGCAATCGTAAATCACAAACACGTACTTAGACATTATAAAACTCAGGCCGCAAGTTGACTAAGGGGCTTTTTTTTTAACGTGGTCCCAAACCAGAGACCACCCTCAGACAGCCTGGGATTACAGATACTTTACAAAACAACACTTACAGGCCGTAGTTTAGTGTATATGGAATGAATGGCTCTCTTGTCTCCTTGTATACAAGTGTGAGGCCAGGTCGTAAATTACAATAAACGAGACTTTTATACGACATTTTGCAGAATATTCTACAATTTAGTTATGCACGAAGAAAAAAACATAAAGCCAAAAATGAGATATTGCTGTTTTGGATGCTTCGCCGCACCGTGTACAGTATAAAATGTGCACTGTACCATTCCGCACGGTATAGCATAGCCACAAACACTGAACATACTTTCCAGGGACACTTGGCTACTGAGCCAGGGCATTTAAGGCCAGGCTGTTTCCCGAGAATTTGCTGAGCTACAAAACTGCATTATGTCAGGATTAATATATTTTGCTGAGATGCACCATTTTGTATTTATATATAGTTTCTAAGAGGACTGAAAATAGACCTAATTCCAGTGAGGTTTAACCCTTCGCACATAGAAATCTCAGCTGATCCAGAGGAAGACCAAAAAGTTACAAAAATAGCTATGGTTTGCTTAAAGGGGTTGTCTAGGTGTACTCTCTCACTCGATCTGACACTGGGCATGGAGAGATGCAACTGCATGCCGAGACATAAATTTTCCAAGGGAACCATCTGGTGCCCAATGACTATCATTCTTGGGTCCCATTAATTATAAGGTTTAGGATACTTACTTGGCATTGGAACTTTACGGCGTTGTGTCACGCCATGTCTAATGTCAAATTGAGTAGAAGAAAATGCCTGGACAATCCCTTTAAGGATGGCTTTAAATGGTCATAAAACAGATGCATTTTGGTGGCCGTACTATGACCTTAACACTCTGACTTTCCAACCTAGGTCACCAAAGAACCTTAACGTAATCTAAGTATGGTAAGTAGATAGTGTTCGAATTAAGTTCCTTGGGCCTTCCAGTGGAGAAGATTTGTTGAGTCCACCGTTCTACCTATACAGATCATGTGCATGTCCACTTTTAATTTCAAGACCTGGAAGCATCAATAAACCTTCAGTAGCTGTCCTCCCGACTGACAATACATAGCAACTTACGTCTCTCTTGGGGAAAAAGTTCAACGTGCAAAACCTTTCTCAAACTGGTCCACTATCTTATGTGCATGAAGACCTCCAAATTGTCGGGTCAGTTGGGAGGCCCCACGAAGCTGATCTCCAGTGGTTCCCTCATGCACCTGGTCCACCAAACAAACCACTGGTGAACAGTTCATACCTGAGCGAGTACATCAGAAAGTGGATTGTCCTGGAAGACCATCTAGAATACATCTGACCATAATACCTTTGTTAACAGATTCACAATTGTGACAGGATCTTCCGACAATAAAATATCCATTGGGCCAAGAAGAGCCATTTGGGAAACCAATTTCTTGAGATAACTGATGACCAATCTAGTTTGTCATAGAGGAAAGGGTCATCCAAATTACCCAGAAGCATTTCCGTGTCTATTGCTTGTCTTTGGCATTGTAGCTTGGGTGCATTCAATGGGCTGGTTCCACCAAACTAACCAAGACTTCCAAACTATGGAGAGATTTGGGAGGTTTCCATGAAGCTGATCCCCAGTGGTTTCCCTATGAAACTGACCACCTTGCACTCCATCAAACATCTGGTGAACAGTTCACAGGGAATATATAATTTGGGATGAATTATCTCCATCTAATTTACCTTAAATGAAAGGGTGAGGAGCATCTAAGTTCTCCAAAATCTCTACTGTGTCCCTAATCTTGCCTACGGGTTGTCTTAGCATCTTACTTTGTGTTTATTTAATGGGTTGAGCTGCAATACCAGACACAGCCAATATACAAGAGTGGAGCTGTTTCTTGGAGACTCTTTTTATAACCTCAGACAACCTCTAAATAATAGAAAGAACCATCCAAGTACGGGATTGTTGACATCTATTATTTAGAACCCCAGGTTTCGTTCTTCACTTCTGCCTCTCTTTAAAAGCTGTTTCAGATTAAACATATGC
Organism: Leptodactylus fuscus; assembly: GCF_031893055.1. Classification (NCBI taxonomy): domain Eukaryota; kingdom Metazoa; phylum Chordata; class Amphibia; order Anura; family Leptodactylidae; genus Leptodactylus; species Leptodactylus fuscus. Next base: position 18,254,097 of record NC_134267.1, on the reverse strand, counting down.
AGCGCTGAACATATCTTAATCTGCTAAATCTTCCTCCAACACTCTTGAAGACTGTGCTACTGTTTTGGAATAGAAAAGGTATGTCAGAAAGAACGGGTCCCGGGGGAGACCTATTGAATATGTTTATTAAATACAAAGTTGAAGACTGTAAAGACTCTTATAAAAAGCAAATAACAGACTCCAGTGTGAGAAACGGGTAAGGTACAAACTTGGAGGACTGGCACGCGGGCAAGTTGGCAGGCCCTTCACTGCTGTGGCCGGTAAGCACAGTATATTAACTATGGAGCGTGAACGATAAAGTCCACCGGTAATGTAGGTCTAAAATATCAAAAAGAAACGGTCTAATGACTTGTATACAAATACATAAAACACATATCAGAACCATAAGGGAGGTCTCCATGCAGCAGACGGGCCACACAGGGTCTACGCTACGGCACTCATACATAACAACATATCTTACTGGCTTTAATGGTGGGAGAAGAAGTTAAAGGGATTGTCCAGTCAGGAAAAAGAAGTGGAAAACAGATAAAATCGTAAAACAAGACATACTGGGGGGAATATATTAAAGTTAGGACACAAGGTTGCCACCAAAAAGTGGCACATTTTTGCTGCACAGTGCCAAAAAAGCACCACATTGTCTAGTGGATGGTGCACGCATGGCAGGTGGGCCAAGACCTGGACTGGAAAACCCCTTTAACCCATCTCATCATATGAGAAAAATCCTTCTAAAGAGCAATTGCAACATGAGGCCCCGAGACCCCAATGCAAAATCTTTAAGAAGAGCCAATAAAAATTACCAATCATTTTAGCAATGGTGGTGGAGGGCCTTATATAAGGCCTCTCACCAATCAAATATCCCTCTGACCACTCACAGCTCTTCCTCCCCTCTCACAGCATCGCTGAGAACTCCTCTTTCCTGACTACTAGGTTTTGTTTCATCGCCTTTCACCTAATCTGGCCATATAATTTGCATGGTTGTCAACCCACAGCTATCCATCCCAACACCTTCATATTTTGATACCATTCTCAATAGGGTAAGGGGAATGAGCGACTGCCAGACACCCATGATGGTGACTTAGCTTGAGAACAATTCCATCATGCCTGATCCTTCTTACCACCAACATCTATAAACGTGGATAGATGTTGGTTGGTTCCACCAAAGTCTGCTGATTTGCCTGACATTCACCTAATGAATATGACCACCCCCTCGAGCCCCTCGAGTACTACCATGAGAGATATAAGTCCCTGACCCCAGCAGGACTTGAAGCCTAACTTCTTTATCTCAGGAACTCACAATTTCCCAGGAATGGGTTGGGTTCACATCTGTATTGGTTGGGGACCCCAGGATAAGAGACCACCAAAAATCGGCAGAGAAATATAGTCATGTACGGAGGACTTCTTTCCTCTGCTGCCTTCAGATTTGAATCGGTGGACCACCGTTGGACCCCATTATAGTCGATGGGGTCTTCCACTGTCTGTTGTAGCCGTCTGGTTCCCAATTTCTTGGGTCTCCCGATGGACCCAAACGACAGAAAGTTCGGGGTTAGTGTGAACTGAGTTTTTGAAGCAGAATAAATTTTGATTTTTTTTTATTTTGTATTGGTTCACTATGTAAAAAGTTGCATGTGTGGGGGGATACTATTTTATTTTTGGAGTCTTACCTGCCACCCTGAACGACAAGACCCTGGTTATCCTAAGAAACTTAAGAGGTCAGTTTGCGGTGTCTTCAGAAAATTTAATAAAAATTGGCACCAACATGGCCAATCCCAGTTCCATGGTTTGGTGACATTTTGTGCTGAATTTTTACCAAATTTTTTTAAATCTTCACCTGACTACAATGATAAAATTTTTGTGTTTGGTTCTTAACTATCATTCTATATTTTCGATGATGTCATCCGTTGAATGGAGCAATCACCTCACCAACCACACGGCCATAAATCAGCAGAATTTCTGCTCCTTATTTCACTGTGGTTCATACTTCACCTCACACGCGGGTAGAAAAGCGCAGTGGTTTTTCCTATCCAAATAAATTTTGCTAAGCAGAATTTAAGCTGAAGAGCGCTTGACAGCTATCGCTGTTTGTTTCGTATTTCGGAAATATTTAGCAGAATGATATTTAGTATTCAATCATTTGCAGATTTCCAAAAAGTGCAGGAGGCAAGCGACAAAAACATGGCTGGGTCATGGAACAAGACGTGTTCTTATAGAAATGTGGGCATATCCAACTTGGTGTGAAGAAGTTTCCAACCATTGGCCATGTAGTAAATCCGACAAGATCAATGGTCCCCAACCAGAAGTCATGTGACTCTCAGGCGCCTTGTATATGGCTCCCCGACTCTTGGCATCTACTCAACAGTCCCAACAACGATGTTGAAGGACTAGAAATTGGTGCCATGACCACAACCATACCACCGATGGTTGGATAAGAGTCACATCAACTGGTCTTAACTTTAACGGGATTGAAATGTGACAACTGCTGTTTAATCCAAAACTTTGTTCATAGGAGTTGTCACTTTGGACAGGGAACATTGGTCGTTCCCATTGAAGGAGGAGCCATCGATGGTCTGGCACCTTAGGCTTGTGTCAACGATTAATAACTTCATGATCATTGGTGGTTCAACCACTCGCACCGATCCCAAGAACAGGAATCCTAATGGATGGCAGGTCGAGCAAACACCCGGCTGCCCCATTCATTCTCTACTGGAGCACCAGAGATATCCAAGTACCAAAGGGGTTTTTGACATTGTAATATCTCATCAATATGAGATTGGTGGAAACCTAAACTATCAACGGTATTGGGAGACTGGGCTTGGGTGAGCACTACAGCTTCTGCAATGAACACCAAGCATAGCGCCACACATTGTATAGTGGCTGTGCTTGGTATTGCAGCTCAGCCCCATTCAGTTGAACAGGACTGAACTAAAAATAGACCATGTGACCTATAAACATGACGTGGGAAGTGGAAGCGGCGCTCACACTTCAAGCAGCTGATCTGCGTAGGTTTTGGATATTGGACCCTCATTGATCATATATTGATGACTGATCCTGGGTTCATGTCAGTGCTATGGTCACAGAATGAAAAGCACAGCGCCATACATTGTACAGTGGCTGTGCTGGGTATTGCAGCTCAGACAATTCACTTAAATGGGGCTGAGCTGCAAACAGGGCACGTGGGGAGTGAACGTAATGTCACTGGTCTATGAAGTGCACGCGGCGATCACTGATCTGTGAAGGTCCTGGATATTGGAACTCCACTGATCAGATATTGATGGTCATTAATATTTAACTTCTGAAAATGAACACAATGAATCAGAATTTAGAATCCGACAAGGTCTGTGAATTCCACTAGAGAAAACTTTCACATAAAGGGCATTCCAGGAACTTTAAGAAGGACTGAAGATGATTTAATGGCTCTCTGCGCGGCAGTGTAAACACCACTATTAGGAGTCTCCATTTTGCTGCGTCCAAGGATGTTTCTCCGCACTATGTGTTCTGTAAACTACAAGCAGATGCTCTCCCGCCTGCCCTCCCTGCGATGATGCAAAACTTCCTGGGGCGAGAAGTTACGGAGGTTTTCGTACAGAAGCCTAGAGACACACAAAACAAAAAGATTCCAAACGATCTGCCAATCCCTGCAAATAATAGCGAGAAATATATAAAGATGGCTCAGGATGATTTGTTTGCCTTAAAGGGATTGTCCAGGAATTGTCCAGGAATTGATCAGTTGGGGGTTGGGCCTTGCATGGATCAGCTGTATGGGGTTGCACTATACACATCACGGAACCAGAAGCAGTTGGCTCTATGTACTGTATACTGGTCAACTGCCGGAACTGCAGCTCCCATTGAAGTCTATGGGAGCTGCAGTCCCGGCAGTTGACCAGTATACAGTACATGGAGCCAACTGCAGCACTGTCGTCAATCGGAGCTGAGCTGTAGTACCGGTACTTGTCCACTATACAAAAAAAAAAACAAAGCAACTTTTTACTGTCTTGTACAAGGGCAGGTTTGACCACTACCAGAACTATAATACTGATGGTCTGTTGTTGGACTCCGCCTCCTAGCAGTCCCAATGATCGTCTGATCAACACGGCGCCATGCACTTCCTATTGGATGTACCTGGTACTACAGCTTTTTGCCGCACAGGCCCATTCACGAAAATGGGACTGAGCTGCAGCACCAGGCATAGTCGCTATAAAAATATATGGAGCCTGGTAAACATTAAAAAGAAACTGTTAACAATTCGGAAAACCTCAACGACACCCATCTTCCTACTGGCGCTGTAACCCTGAGGAGTTTGGTGTTTTGTTTATCCAAATACGTTCAGGTATTCCAAAGATATAAGTCCAGTTAATGTTGATATAAATTAGGGTCTGCAATATTCACCCTTTAAGGGAGCGGCCATCTTGCCTCTGCTCTGTTAACAGCATTTAGTGATCTGCTTTACAGCATAGTCATGGCCATAGGCAGCAATAGCCTGGAGCCGACTCATTGAGGCCTAGGGGAGGATTTCTAGACATGTTCTGTGCAGGGAGGGGGCGGAGATAAGCTGTGACATCACCTCTTGTCAGTAGTGATGTAATGATGGCTCAGTGGTGTTATCTATAGAGGCTTTACCTTCTATTGTAATCCTGTCTGCAATGTGACGGCTGCAAAGAAAACCCTTATCGTTGTCAGTTTATTATATAGGCTTAGTTGTCAGAGTGAAAATTACAGGATGTATTACTTTTGATGGAGAATTCTTCAAAATATCATCAAGAATTAAACTTGTTTTTCAGGTGACACATTCCCCAAGAACCGAAAGAGGGACAAAATGTGTGGCGCACGTAGCGCCGTGGCAAATTTAGCCCCGCTCACTTTTGTGTTGACTCCGCCCATTCTCATTAATTTTTCATGTGCCCGCACACAGTATAATCCTCCTACAGTCACCCGTAAATTATATGTCCCCCCTCTATCTCTCCCCCAGTTTCATATACACCCTTCATCTGCCCCCAGATTCATGTCCTCTCCATCTCTGCCCCCAGATTCATGTCTCCACATCTCTGCCCCCTGATTCATGTCCCTCCATCTCTGCCCCCAGATTCATGCCCTCTCCATCTCTGCCCCCAGATTCATGTCCCCTCCATCTCTGCCCCCATATTCATGTCTCCACATCTCTGCCCCCAGATTCATGTCCCCTCCATCTCTGCCCTCAGATTCATGTCCCCTCCATCTCTGCCCCCAGATTCATGTCCCCTCCATCTCTACCCCCAGATTCACGTCCCTTCCATCTCTGCCCCCAGATTCATGTCCTCTCCATCTCTGCCCCAGATTCATGTCCCCTCCATCTCTGCCCCCAGATTCATGTCTCCACATCTCTGCCCTCAGATTCATGTCCCCTCCATCTCTGCCCCCAGATTCATGTCCCCTCCATCTCTGCCCCCATATTCATGTCTCCACATCTCTGCCCCCAGATTCATGTCCCCCCATCTCTTCCCTCAGATTCATGTCCTCTCCATCTCTGCCCCCAGATTCATGTCCCCCCATCTCTGCCCCCAGATTCATGTCCTCTCCATCTCTGCCCCCATATTCATGTCCCCTCCATCTCTGCCCCCAGATTCACATCCCTTCCATCTCTGCCCCCAGATTCATGTCCTCTCCATCTCTGCCCCAGATTCATGTCCCCTCCATCTCTGTCCCCAGATTCATGTCCCCCCATCTCTGCCCCCAGATTCATGTCCCCCCATCTCTGCCCCCAGATTCATGTCCCTCCATCTCTGCCCCCAGATTCATGACCCCTCCATCTCTGCCCCCAGATTCATGTCCCCTCCATCTCTGCCCCCAGTGTCATGCCGTCCTCTCCTTCATCTGCCCCCAGTTTCACGTTCCACCTCAGTGTAAACATTACACTTACCTTCTCCTCGCTCCCCCACCGCTATCTGCGCGACTCTCTCTTTCGCGCGCGCACAGTTGTAGACGCGATGTGATGTCATCACATCGCGTCTACACAGCCAGTAGGCGGCGTTCAGCGGCGAAGCAAAGAGCTGAACTGTGACAGTTCAGTTTGGGACATACCTCCCTCCAAACGGGACCGCGGAACAAGGTCACCGGAATCGTGAATGTCCAGTGGAAATCGGGACGGTTGGGAGGTATGCCTTTAAGGATATGTTATCTGTTTTAAGACCCTGGGTAGCCCCTTTAATTGGTCTATACCTCTGTAAGGTTTTCATGTGTTGCTATCCCGACTCCCTGCCCACCGTTCTGTGACTTCAGACAACTCCGCTCATGCACCAGGAAGATCAGGATGAACAATCCGAATGGAAGAGACCGACAGCAGAGACTTTACTATCGTAACGCACCGAACAGGGTTAAATAAACCATATTGCGAGTCCACATCTGTTACCGCGCTCTATGGGGTTTCCTGGGATAGCCCCGCAATACAGGGGAAGGCGACACAAGTTTACGCACGTCACGAGTACTGGAAATGAGATACTAGGAGGGGGTTAAGAAAATTACGGCCAAGGAAAATCTAAATCCCAAACGGGGGGGGGGGATCGGGAAGGGGGGAGGGAAAAAAAAATAGCGAAACAAAGGAATTATGTGAGGGAAACACTGGCTTTGGAAAGAATGACAGCTTTACGGCCGTACTTGTGAGAATCGAAAATTCAGTGTTTGACTTCCACAGGAAGCGTCGAAATTAAAGTTACTGAAATGAATCCAAGACGTAAAAATTCAATTATCTCTCCCAGAACATTTTAATTTCATCACTGGCAAACAACAGATGTTCTAACATCGAGGCCCGAAGATCCGAGTCAGCTTCTCTCCATCGCACGGGGTGTTATTTTTTTAAAAAAAAAAATTTTAGAAAAAAATTTCAAAAAGTTGGGGGGGGGGGGGGAAGCAGCGAAGAGAACACGAAGAGCCTCTCCATTGTTGCATCTGGCGGCTAACTAGGCAGTCTTATGAATGAAACAACGGCCTAGTCAGGAGCCCGGGACAGATGTGGTATTTCTCAATGTGGTGTGGGGTTTTGATACGGCCAGATAGAGCCAAATAAACATGGCCGGGGTCAGGGTAACAGAAGGAAGTTTTGTGCCGAGCAGAATAAAACTTCACTATTAGCTAATTGACTTAATGTTAAGTAAACAAGAAACTCCGAGTCTCCTCTGTCTTGTTTTTCAGCTGAATTTTTGGAAAAAAAAGAAAAAGAGAAAGTAAACAAAAACATTTGTCAGGATTGAAATAACACCAAAAAAAAAGGGCAAAAAAGGTGCAAAAGAAAATAGGATTAATATACGGGAGAGATGAGTCTATCAGGATGGGCAGTACGGTGGGGGTTAGAACTCACCATATTAATGGGTTTTGGGTCAAGGGTTCAAATGCAGCTTGGGCAAGAAGTGCACAATGTGTTCCCATCCTGCAAGCTGAGATCCAGGAAGGTTAAAGGCTTTGCCATAGAAAAACATTGAGGTAATCCTTATTCATTAGTGGTGGCTGATAACAGAGAACCGTAACCTGCAGATAGATAGGTTAGTGTCACCAGAACCAGCATATCACCCCAGTCCTGCAGATAGATAGGTTAGTGTCACCAGAACCAGCATATCACCCCAGCCCTACAGATAGATAGGTTAGTGTCACCAGAACCAGCATATCACCCCAGCCCTACAGATAGATAGGTTAGTGTCACCAGAACCAGCAAATCACCCCAGCCCTACAGATAGATAGGTTAGTGTCACCAGAACCAGCATATCACCCCAGCCCTGCAGATAGATAGGTTACTGTCACCAGAACCAGCATATCACCCCAGACCTGCAGATAGATAGGTTAGTGTCACCAGAACCAGCAAATCACCCCAGCCCTACAGATAGATAGGTTACTGTCACCAGAACCAGCATATCACCCCAGCCCTACAGATAGATAGGTTACTGTCACCAGACCCAGCATATCACCCCAGTCCTGCAGATAGATAGGTTAGTGTCACCAGAACCAGCATATCACCCCAGCTCTGCAGATAGATAGGTTAGTGTCACCAGAACCAGCATATCACCCCAGCCCTGCAGATAGATAGGTTAGTGTCACCAGAACCAGCAAATCACCCCAGCCCTGCAGATAGATAGGTTACTGTCACCAGACCCAGCATATCACCCCAGTCCTGCAGATAGATAGGTTAGTGTCACCAGAACCAGCATGTCACCCCAGCCCTGCAGATAGATAGGTTAGTGTCACCAGAACCAGCATATCACCCCAGCCCTGCAGATAGATAGGTTACTGTCACCAGAGCCAACATATCACCCCAGCCCTGCAGATAGATAGGTTACTGTCACCAGACCCAGCATATCACCCCAGCCCTGCAGATAGATAGGTTACTGACACCAGACCCCAGTATATCACGCCAGCCCTGCAGATAGATAGGTTAGTATCACCAGAACCAGCATATCACCCCAGCCCTGCAGATAGATAGGTTACTGTCACCAGAACCAGCATATCACCCCAGCCCTGCAGATAGATAGGTTAGTGTCACCAGAACCAGCATGTCACCCCAGCCCTGCAGATAGATAGGTTAGTGTCACCAGAACCAGCATATCACCCCAGCCCTGCAGATAGATAGGTTACTGTCACCAGAGCCAACATATCACCCCAGCCCTGCAGATAGATAGGTTACTGTCACCAGACCCAGCATATCACCCCAGCCCTGCAGATAGATAGGTTACTGACACCAGACCCCAGTATATCACGCCAGCCCTGCAGATAGATAGGTTAGTATCACCAGAACCAGCATATCACCCCAGCCCTGCAGATAGATAGGTTACTGTCACCAGAACCAGCATATCACCCCAGCCCTGCAGATAGATAGGTTACTGTCACCAGAACCAGCATATCACCCCAGCCCTGCAGATAGATAGGTTAGTGCCACCAGACCCAGCATATCACCCCAGCCCCGCAGATAGATAGGTTACTGTCACCAGAGCCAACAGATCACCCCAGCCCTGCAGATAGATAGGTTACTGTCACCAGAACCAGCATATCACCCCAGCCCTGCAGATAGATAGGTTAGTGTCACCAGAACCAGCATATCACCCCAGCCCTGCAGATAGATAGTTACAAAAACAAGAGCACTTACAGCTGTCTGTAGACAAATTTAGTAAATAATGCAGGGTGATTTTGATGTCCATAAGAATATGGTTATATCTGTATCGGTTTGTGGTCACACAGGTATATTTGTGCTCCTACTGAAGACCCCTACAAAGCAGTATTGTTGGTTTCTGGATCCCTTTAACATCCGGCATATTACCATTACTCCACAGAGGGCGCCGCACAAATTATAAGAATTTAGGGAGGAAAAAACGGACTATGAGCGATAATAGATAATAGAAAGTATCTGGCAGAGTAGGCCGGCAGTACAGTAGTGCGCAAGCAGCGGAGCGGGCGAGTCCCCTAGGCACTACATAATGGTTCACACAGAAGGAACCTATTATCTAATGAGTCACGTTATAACATGTCAAACACAATGATCCCACTATTTATGATAGCGGCCTAATAATCTGGCCGTACATTGCTCAGATATCAGGCGAAGAGCGAACGACACGCCGACTCACAACACTTAATTAGAAAAACAACTTGCAACTGGTTACGCACATGTGTGACCGAAAAACCGAGCAGCTGCAAATGAGGATATTCTGGATGTGGAGGAATGCGTGCATCTGCTACGCGGGGAGCAATCCACCCACTACAGTGTTATACATGGAAGGAATCAGCGAACAACTAGTAAAGTAGGGCTGTATAACTCTGAAAAACAGAGCTGCCTCCTTCTCGAAACAGCGCCACTCTTGTGCACAGGTTGTATGTGGTATTGCAGCTTAGTGATTTAGAGGAATAGTCACATGAAAAACATTTATCACCTACCGATACCACCCACTGGACATCAGGAAATCTAGTTCACATATTAGACACCAAAACTAACAGCACTGGCTGCTCAGGAATGGTGGGAGCTAGAGAAAAAACAATTACAACTGCGCCGTAATCAATGGAGCTGATTAAAGGATGAAAAGAGATCAAGATGGTGAAGTTGTAGTCAAATCTACAGGTACAACCTACCCATTCAGATCCTGAATGGGTAGGTTGTATGTGGTGCCCGAGGTCAACATAACCACCAGGCAAATCCTGGCAGAGGCTAAGTTGACACGTGGGGCGGTAGGGCGGATGTTGGCACTGAGAGTGACGCGGGGAGCCGCGTCACTCTCGGGTCAAAACCCACCTGCCACGACTGTCGCGGCTTCCCCCTCTGGAGTCGGCTCAAATGAATGGGTTGACCCCGGAGGTTGCTGCCGCCAGGCGGACGCCACGGCTCAGCAAGCTGCGGAATCCGCCTGTAGAAAGGGCAGCCCGCTTCTTTTTTCCGTGAGTGGCAACATGCCATGTGAACGGGCCCGTAAGGACCCACTGACGTTGGGTAGTCCAAGACCACCTGATCAAATATACTCTACACGTGTCCAGTCAAAGGTGGAGTAGACATGATCTCGCCATGACTCTCGCCTTCAGAGATCTACCCATACCACGCAACACTTCCTCTCTATGGTAAACTGGCTGTCTAAAGATCCTCCAAGATGGGTCGAAAACAAGCAAGACATGGAGTGAAATTTGCAAGAACTCAGAAAACTACGTGACGTTGACTCGATGGATAAAATTGCTAATTTTTGGCCCAACCTGGACCATGACCAAAATAATCTTCAGGCCTCAGAGCCATAATCTGAAGCCTACAGCCCAGATGTTGCCCTTTTTGCAGCTGACGACCTCTCCCAAAGGGTTCCTCAGGATGACGTAATTGTTTACAGGCCTCAAGTCCAAGTTTCGAACATATAACGTTCCCTTTATTGAAGGACTTGGACCACTCTACTCTATTCACTTGACTTTTTCAAGGCTCGACCTAAACTAACCTGGCCCCCTTTTATTTTCCTCCAGGAGCCACATACAGAACTTTCCTTTAATTGCTTTGACCTATGTGCTAATTTTTGATTTCCCGTAGCCAAGCCCTTTGCTCGGCTTTGGACAGGAGCCATTAGATGTCTGTCATTCTTCAGTCTGTAATCAATCATCAGTCCTAATTCCTAATCCCCTGCCATTGAAAGTTAGAAGACTTTTTTTGCATAGGGTATAATTATAGGCTGCATATTTTGGCGATATGTGCAGTAACTTGTATTTAACCTTGATTGTTCTTTCCGAGAGTCGGATTTACAGGAATATTTCAGGCGCTCCGAACCCTGTCTTCACACTCTGTGCAGGACTGTGGGAGATGTCAGATGGTTCACGGTCTTGGAGGACGTTCTCCTTTAAGACAGCGATGTGCATCTCAAGCCGTACCCACAAGATAAAGGCAGAGCTCAATCCTGTTAGACCGAAACTGCTCAAGGTCTCGTCCTGTCTATTTGACACCTGTTCTTCCCATGATCTATTCCCTGGAATGTGTAACATTTCTGTACATCCGACCCGGGAGATGAGATGCATCTTATTATATCCCACTGCTGAGCCACCAGTAAAGATGAACTTGAAACATAACTTCTTTTTTTACAAAAACACCACCAAGCCTGTCCATGGATTGTGTCCACGGTAGTGAATGGGGATGAGCTGCAATACCACGTACACAACCCATGGACACGTGTGGCACTGTTTTAGGACAACCTACCCTAGTTACATAGTAGTTACATAGTAGATGAGGTTGGATGAAGGCATCAGTCCATCAAGTCCAACCTATAACCCTACAATCCCTACAGTGTTGATCCAGGGGAAGGCAAAAAAAACCAATTGCCCCATTTCAGGGAAAAAATTCCTTCCCGACTCCAACCTTAAGAAAAGCTTTGTTTTTCTAGAAGTCCTAGTAAGTGGCAAAGAGCCATGTGACCCTCAGAAGAAGGCGTCTTCAGGTTGACCAGTGCCTGAACGTGTCGAGGGAGCGAACTACTTTTCGGCCCACTGAAGGCTGGTAGATCTTACCAATGTATTGACGTCAGTAGTCGCAGCCCCGGACTATAGTGAGGTCCGAGGGGTGACATAAATACTGTGATGGTGTCTCACAATGGAAACCAAGACCTACTTCAATGATACATATGATATCTCCTGATATGGATGGGCTAGATAAGGAGGCCTCTAGAAGTATGGGGGCCCTCATTTACGACCACCCAATGGTTATAGCTGTTAATAGTCTTAATGCCACCACGTTCCTCAGGTCAACATCTCGGACATCCAACCACCACCTTGGTCTCACACTCAGCTGACTTCACACTCCGGCGAAGAACTTCGAGTACGCCTTGGATAATTATTTTGTGCTGTCAGCCAGGAAGTTCTTTTGAAAACCTTCCAAAAATTACAAAAATGCAAAACAAAGCATAACGCGCTTCACACAGCCGAACAATGATGATCTTCCATTTTATGGGACATGACAGACAACCCGCGAGTTCCTGCAGACGTGTTTATACAATGTAAACCTGCCCGTAAAATGTAAATGAGCAATACAAGATAAACTTCCAGATTACACCGAATCTCATTAGCTCAACCCTCCCACCTTAAATAAATTACACGTGCGCACTATTAGGTGCCAAGATTTAGAAGCTGGGCAAATACATCGAGGGTTAAAAGGGTCTCCTGATGATAAACCTTATGCCCTTCCGCACTGTGATCAGCTGATTCCTGCGGAATAATGCCACTGAGTCCTCGTTTCCTCAAACGAAGCATTACACGCCACCTGCTGTAGGGAATTGGCTACCAGACGTCAAAATTTAGGGGCTAATGGGACAATAGGGACAAGGAAGGCCATTAAAGAGGAACTCAATCAACTCCAAATATGTGTGTCCTCCAATAGGTACGGCTCTCCTGATTTCAACGCAGTTGGCGTTTTTTCTCTAGCCCCTACCAACTCTGAGAAATCAGTGTTGTTAGTTTCAGCCTCCAATATGTTATTTAGGCTGTCAACAGTTAGGTGGGCGGTCCAGGTATGTAACAGATAGTCTGGGACACGCCCACCTGAAAGTAGAGCCCCAATTTATCATATCATCACCAAAAGTAACTGGAATGTTTGCTTGGGAATGGTGAGGGCTAGAGAAAAAATTCCAACTGTGTCAGAATCAGTGGAGCTGTGTCTACTGAAGAATTCAAAGAGTGAGAGTGGCTGGAGATGGTGAGAGGTCCTCCTTAAAGGGGATTTCTTAGAATACCAATGGCACCTATACATATAAGAGCAACTTCGGCCAAACCAGTTGACTTATCTTATGTATTTGGAGGTGTGTCAACTCTCTTCCAACAGTTCAAGACTGTCCACCAACCATAGTTCAACATGCCCGATGGTTTTGTTATCAGGAAAGATAAGCCACCATTGAGAATACATGCATGCCAAGCAGTGTAGGGGTTCTCGATGCATGTGTATGATGGGGGTCAGAAGGAATAGCCGTCAACTGAACAAGAATTGTGCATAAATTATAGAGCATGATTAAAGTGATGAAAGTCTTCACCTAGCTACAACCTAGTGGGCTGCAACCTGTGGCTGCTGCAAAACTACAACTCTAAGGGCATGATGGGAGTTGTAGTTTTGCAATGCAAATCTTATACAATCTTCAGATGCTCCTCAGGGTATTTTAGAACAATAATGAACTTTACACTCTTATTCTGAAAAGAAATCTCTGCTGCCCAGTCTGGCCACTTCCTCTCCTAGATAGCAATCCTGTTATAATGCTGGCCTTATAAAAACACTTCTATCTGTTCCCAAGAGGCGTCTCACAGCAAATGTGAACTGGTGATAAAAGCAACACAGCTCCACAAAAGAGACCAATAAAAAAGAACTGCAAAAACAAAATGTCATAAAAAGGATTTGTAACAAGAGAGAAGAAGAAAAAGTGATTCTATGGGGCTCAATGAGGCATCTAGGAAAATGTGAACTAAGATTTCAGCTCTGAAGCCTGCAGAAGTGTGAATACAGCTCTGAAGTATAATACAGGATGCAACTCAGGATCAGTACAGGATAAGTAATGTAATGTATGTACACAGTGACTGTACCAGCAGAATAGTGAGCGCAGCTCTGGAGTATAATACAGGATAAGTAATGTAATGTATGTACACAGTGACTGTACCAGCAGAATAGTGAGCGCAGCTCTGGAGTATAATACAGGAGGTAACTCAGGATCAGTACAGGATAAGTAATGTAATGTATGTACACAGTGACTGTACCAGCAGAATAGTGAGCGCAGCTCTGGAGTATAATACAGGATAAGTAATGTAATGTATGTACACAGTGACTGCACCAGCAGAATAGTGAGCGCAGCTCTGGAGTATAATACATGATAAGTAATGTAATGTATGTACACAGTGACTGCACCAGCAGAATAGTGAGCGCAGCTCTGGAGTATAATACAGGATGCAACTCAGGATCAGTACAGGATAAGTAATGTAATGTATGTACACAGTGACTGTACCAGCAGAATAGTGAGCGCAGCTCTGGAGTATAATACAGGATAAGTAATGTAATGTATGTACACAGTGACTGTACCAGCAGATTAGTGAGTGCAGCTCTGGAGTATAATACAGGAGGTAACTCAGGATCAGTACAGGATAAGTAATGTAATGTATGTACACAGTGACTGTACCAGCAGAATAGTGAGCGCAGCTCTGGAGTATAATACAGGATAAGTAATGTAATGTATGTACACAGTGACTGCACCAGCAGAATAGTGAGCGCAGCTCTGGAGTATAATACATGATAAGTAATGTAATGTATGTACACAGTGACTGCACCAGCAGAATAGTGAGTGCAGCTCTGGAGTATAATACAGGATGTAACTCAGGATCAGTGCAGGATAAGTAATGTAATGTATGTACACAGTGACTGTACCAGCAGAATAGTGAGCACAGCTCTGGAGTATAATACAGGATAAGTAATGTAATGTATGTACACAGTGACTGCACCAGCAGAATAGTGAGTGCAGCTCTGGAGTATAATACAGGATGTAACTCAGGATCAGTGCAGGATAAGTAATGTAATGTATGTACACAGTGACTGCACCAGCAGAATAGTGAGCACAGCTCTGGAGTATAATACAGGATAAGTAATGTAATGTATGTACACAGTGACTGTACCAGCAGAATAGTGAGTGCAGCTCTGGAGTATAATACAGGATAAGTAATGTAATGTATGTACACAGTGACTGCACCAGCAGAATAGTGAGTGCAGCTCTGGAGTATAATACAGGATAAGTAATGTAATGTATGTACATAGTGACTGTACCAGCAGAATAGTGAGCGCAGCTCTGGAGTATAATACAGGATATAACTCAGGATCAGTACAGGATAAGTAATGTAATGTATGTATACAGTGACTGTACCAGCAGAATAGTGAGCGCAGCTCTGGAGTATTATACAGGATATAACTCAGGATCAGTACAGGATAAGTAATGTAATGTATGTACACAGTGACTACACCAGCAGAATAGTGAGCGCAGCTCTGGAGTATTATACAGGATAAGTAATGTAATGTATGTACACAGTGACTGTACCAGCAGAATAGTGAGTGCAGCTCTGGAGTATAATATAGGATAAGTAATGTAATGTATGTACACAGTGACTGTACCAGCAGAATAGTGAGCACAGCTCTGGAGTATAATACAGGATGTAACTCAGGATCAGTACAGGATAAGTAATGTAATGTATGTATACAGTGACTGTACTAGCAGAATAGTGAGCGCAGCTCTGGAGTATTATACAGGATATAACTCAGGATCAGTACAGGATAAGTAATGTAATGTATGTACACAGTGACTACACCAGCAGAATAGTGAGCGCAGCTCTGGAGTATAATACAGGAGGTAACTCAGGATCAGTACAGGATAAGTAATGTAATGTATGTACACAGTGACTGTACCAGCAGAATAGTGAGTGCAGCTCTGGAGTATAATATAGGATAAGTAATGTAATGTATGTACACAGTGACTGTACCAGCAGAATAGTGAGCACAGCTCTGGAGTATAATACAGGATGTAACTCAGGATCAGTACAGGATAAGTAATGTAATGTATGTACACAGTGACTGTACCAGCAGAATAGTGAGCACAGCTCTGGAGTATAATACAGGATGTAACTCAGGATCAGTACAGGATAAGTAATGTAATGTATGTACACAGTGACTGCACCAGCAGAATAGTGAGCGCAGCTCCGGAGAAATCTTCACAGTGGGATCCATTCCCTACATTTACATCTACAAGGAAAGCCAAACCTATTTGATGCCATATAACAGTCATGTGACCTAACACATCATTTCTGACTGGCTACATCGGGGTTATGTGAGTTTCTACAATACATCGGTAACAGGAAACCAGTAACACATTACACTTCGCTTTGGCTGTAACTAGAGCATAAAACCTGTTACCATCAAACGAGTGCAATATAACTGTAGCACAGTATTCACCCGGTTATTAACCATCTTACGTACAATATGTCCATTAGAGGTAGAGTTCCCCTTTAACCCTATATGGCATGAACAGGACTAAACTGGATTTACATCTCCCGCAATTAAACCCTACGGGGGGAATTATTTCTCTCTCCCATAAATACTTTTCTTGCCTAATATAACCCCAGAGATTGTCCCTAAGCCCTATCAGTCTAGATTAACTCTTTGTAGAGGGTCCACTTAGCCAAAAATAATATTTAATTCAGAATAAGCCTTGGGATATTCGCGCTATCCGTCCGTCATCGCCATTCAGGCCGGCTATAAATACCCGCTATAACGGGAGACGATGTGCCATGCTGTATATATATATATAGCTCGCCAGCGCTATAACTGGGGCATATTTGTAATAGTTTGGAGCTCTCTGTGACCCAGGGAGTCTTTCCCATGGTATCGGCTTAATGGTGTCACCTACCGTGTACGGTTATACGGTATATTACAATATCGCACTATAAGGTATACAGGCTGGCCGGTTCTGGGCGCACCTCACTACGACTGTAAATAGTTCGTATAAAATACGCTTTTATTATAGGACGTTGATCAAAGCCTATTTATTCGCCATAATAATCGCATAATCGCCTTTCGATGGCGCGCCGGTTTAACGTGAAATTCATTTAGACGTTTTATGAAGATAATGACTCTCTCTAATAGAATTATACAGCACTGGGAGGCAATAATCAGATTATGCAGTCGCCGAAAAGCCACGGATACGAAAATATCTGTCGCCCTCTATTGGTCACAGAGGGAATGGCAGCCAGATTTCACTAAATCTCAAGGCATGGGGTTCGGGTTGACTTTTCATGGACACCTAGGTGGGATGTAAGTAGTAATAAATCCTATATATATATGGGGATGATGACGGAATAATGTGTATATAGGATGGCGGTGTGTGGTATATTATTCTACAGCTCCCATCACTTATTTCGCTATTATGAGTTAGGATGAAGACAAGACGACATGCACGAGAAGCGATGACTTGGCTCCGGCAGGTAACAGGCATTTTTCGCCCGGGGACAGACAAGGGTGGAGTATGTTTATCATATCCGTTATGTAATGAGCCATGTTAAAATATCATTAAGTGCAGCAGAATTCCTGGCTGGCCCGGGTAGAAAGGAAAATGTGCAATTTCTTGTCATGTCTGTGCACTGGGATTATACTCTCTATTGCATTACAGAAGGTAAAAAATTTAACCACTGCTGCAGAACCTCTTTTTTAATCCATTAACATGGCAGGGTACCGTTGCTTAGGTTAGAGGTGACAGTTTTGCTGAGCAAGAGGTTTGACAGCAGCTGAGCTTGACTTGCAACCAGATGCGGCGGACATTGGAAAGAGCGTCAAGTCAACCGGTGCCAGTGAGGAGCCATAAAGGCCCTTGAAGAGTAGGCGAGGAGTCGGCAGTGATTGATAATATGACCGAGTAAGAGGTTTGGCAGCAGCTGAGCTCCACTTGACACCAGAGGCGGCAGACATAGGGGATATAGTTAAGTCGATCGGTGCCAATAAGGAACCATAAAGGCCCCCTGAATTTTGTAATGGCAAGGATTTAAAGAAACAGTCTGCAGGTTACTTTTTAAAAAGAGGTTAGTTGTACATATACGTGACCTGACAATATCATGGGGGTGATAACAAAGAGCAATAGATAAAAAGCAACTGCCCAGCGATAATGTAAGCAATAGGAGTATAAAAACTCACCCAGGACCCTATCATGGCTGATGGCTACAAAGTGGTGGAGGAACTACAACGCTCAGCATGCCCACAATTGTCAGAGCATACTGGGAGATGTAGTGTCGCAACAGTCCATGGAAAGCAATCACTTGGATTTACATGGTACTTGCTAGTATATTAGGAGGACATCACAATGACCCCAGTTGTACACTGCACCACAATATACTACAGTACACTACAGTACAGTACAGTACAATACAGTAGACTACACTACAATATACTACAGTGCACTACAGTACAATACAGTACACTACAATATTCTACAGTACACTACACTACACTATACTACAGTACACTACAGTGCAATACACAATATGCTATAGTGCACTACACTACAATATACTACAGTACAGTACACTACAATACAATACAGTAGACTACACTACACTATACTACAGTGCACTACACTACAGTACACTACACTACAATACACTACACTACACAATATACTATAGTGCACTACACTACAATACTCTACAATACACTACACTACAATACACTACAGTGCACTACACTACAATACACTACAATATAATACACTACACTACAGTGCACTACACTACTCTACTCTACAATACACTACAATATACTACAGTACACTACACTACTCTACAATACAATACACTACAATATACTACAGTACACTACACTACTCTACTCTACAATACACTACAATATACTACAGTACACTACACTACTCTACAATACACTACAATATACTACAGTACACTACACTACTCTACAATACAATACACTACAATATACTACAGTACACTATGCTACTCTACAATACAGTACAATACACCGACACTCTGCGCCGAGTCCCAGCTTTCCTATAGTGACCTCACGGTTAACCCCGCAATTCAAGGATCTATAAAATGACCATGCCAGTAGTCACGTATGAGTTTTCCAGCCTTTCTTAAGGTGTCCCTTTAAGTGGAGGTTACTACGAGGTCCAGTCAAGGCAGGATGGGGTTAATGCTGTCACCACCAGGAGAGCTAACAGTGCATTGCAAAATTTCTCTTGGCCGTGAGTCAATTTCCAGAGCGCAGTTCACATTCTGTATTTGCTTCATTTTTTTCTTTCTCTTCTTTCACCCATGTGCAGCACCCGTTGATGCTACAAGGGGGTCACGCTGCACCCCGTAAATCCCTAGCATCTACCTGGTGCCGGGTCAACCTCTGTATTACCTGCAGCCACAAAATGGGTGGGGTGGGGGGGGGGCAAAGACTTTTGCATTCAATATCATGCAGGTAGATATTAGGGTGCGGGCCAGGTGTGTAGCGGTTTACCTGTCCAGGAGGCACTAACAGAGGACACCATGTCTAAGATCTCTATGCGGTTTACTACACACCGGTGGATTCCAAGCTGTGGCAGAACTATAACTCTCACCGTGCATGCTGGGAGTTGTAGTTCCCTGACAGCCGGAGTGCCACAAACCAATGCTATACACACGCAGAGATGTAGAGTGAAGGGGGGGGGTCACTTACTTTCAGAGGTGAAAGGAGGGGGAAGAAAGTCTATTTTATAAACTTCCTTGGCAAAATACTCCTCGTCCGTCCGCTCCTTGTCGCAGACGATGGCCCTCTGGTTGGCTTTCTCCTGCAGCAGGTCCCTTGTGCTGTTGTAAATGGCAATGACATCCTGGGATACCTCCTCGGGCTCGGGGTAATCCTCTGGGGGGCTGTTGAGTTTGAGTTTACTGAGGATCTGCCCTCTGATGGCCTCGATCCTCTTGCGCATAAACTGCTCCATGTCCAGGGTACTGCAGGTAGACAGGCTGAGGGCCAGCAGGGCCAGGTCCAGGGTCACCAACATGCTCAGGAGATAAGAAGAATAGTGCATCTTGACTTTCCTGGGGACCAGCAAATCCACAAAAGCGATACAAACGTTACAAAAGGAAACGTACAAATAATTAGAATAATAAACACAATGTGCAAAAATAAAGAAACAAAACACGACGAAAAGATTTTTTAAAAAATAAAGGTTCCCAAAAAGTTCTGCCAAGATTTTCCAAAAGGGTTTGCAAAAAAAAAAAAAAAGTTCCTGTAAAGTACAAAAAAAAAAAAGTTTCCAAAAGTTTTAGTTGTAAAAGTTTTTCAAGGGTTCCAAAAACGTTTCTAAAGGTTTCCAAAAGTCCCCAAAGTGTAACAAAGTCCTAAAGAGCAACATGTAATAGTAGAGGTGATGGGGTGGTGCAGGGGGGCAGTCATGGAGCTGGGTAAGGGCTCCCGATCACCTCCACATCCCAGCAGCAGCAGCAGCACACAGACTGGCCAGGGGACGGCTGGGGGCGGCTGACTGAGAAGGCTGGAGGTCTGACGTGTCGTGCAGGCTCATCCAGGGCTCTAGCTGGCGGCTCCTGCACACCCGGTTATGAGGCGCACGCTCTGCCCCATGTGTGACGCTCAGCCCGGACACTGGCAGCAGATAACATCACACTCACATATATAACGTCTCCTGCACCACGTGCTGCACTAACACACTGTGACGTGTGTGCACAGGAGCCTAGCAGAGCAGCCACTGCAAACCGGGGGGCAGGGGGCTGCGGGGGGCCTGTGCCAGCCTGTGCCAACCCCCACCTGACACTGGACACTCACCTCTAGTGGATATAGGACAGGGGGGGAGACCCAGGGGTTAGAAGAAGGGTCAGGATGGACAGATAAGAGATAGATAGATAGATAGATAGATAGATAGATAGATAGATAGATAGATAGATAGATAGATAGATAGATAGATAGATAGGAGATAGATAGATACTGTAGATAGATAGATAGATAGATAGATAGATAGATAGATAGATAGATAGATAGATAGATAGATAGATAGATAGGAGATAGATACTGAAAGGAAATAGATGATAGATATGAGAATATGACAGATAAGACAGATAGGTATTAGATAAGAGATCAATAGATTGGTTGACTAGATATGAGATATACATTAGATAGATTACAGATAGAAAGAGAATAAGATAGACAGATAAGATTAATAGATAACAGTTAGATAAGATATTGACAGATTTATAGGAGATAGAAGATAAATAGTAGATAAATAGACAGATATAAAATATAGATTAGATAGAATAGGTAGGTAGATATATAGAGATGGGTGAAACGGATAGATTGATCGACAGATTACATAAGGGAGATAGATAGATAGATAGATAGATAGATAGATAGATAGATAGATAGGAGATAGATAGATAGATAGATAGATGATAGATAGATAGGAGATAGATAGATAGATAGATAGATAGATAGATAAATAGATAGGAGATAGATAGATAGATAGATAGATAGATGATAGATAGATAGGAGATAGATAGATAGATAGATAGATAGATAGGAGATAGATAGATAGATAGATAGATAGATAGATAGATAGATAGATAGATAGATAGGAGATAGATAGATAGATAGATAGGAGATAGATAGATAGATAGATAGATAGATAGATAGGAGATAGATAGATAGATAGATAGATAGATAGATAGGAGATAGATAGATAGATAGATAGATAGATAGATAGATAGATAGATAGATAGAAGATAGATAGATAGATAGATAGATAGATAGGAGATAGATAGATAGATAGATAGATAGATAGAAGATTGATAGATAGATAGATAGATAGATAGATAGGAGATAGATAGATAGATAGATAGATAGATAGATAGATAGATAGATAGGAGATAGATAGACCAATATGAGATGTAAATTAGATAGATGCAATATAGCTTTGAGAGGATAGATCTATGAGATAAAGAAATATATACAGCAAACAGATATAGATAGATAAGAGATATATAGATTGGTAGGTGATAGATATTAGATATACATTAGATAGATGTGCACAGAATATACAGTTGAGTGGCCCCGGCTCGATGGATCTTTCTAGTGAAGTGACTGATTATGACAATGGGTAAACTGAGTAGAATTTCATGGCGGTGTCATCTTGGTAACTTACACCTAGACACATAGAAGAAGAAGTTCTGGCCTTTTTGGGCCTTCACTCCAGGGCGCTGTCGATGGCCCACAGACTATATCACAGGACTCTCTCTCTAGTAGGGTTAAATCTTTGGCACCTTGGTTGCAGAAAATCGTGCGGGTCTCGGAGCTTGGACCATCATTAATGAGAACTTCTCACCCATCAGAATATTCCCATAACTGGAGAGACACTTTAAGCCACTCTAATAGGACCCTTGTTCTTTAAAGTGGCTACAAAGAGGGTCTCTGACTCCGGAGGACCAGCCCTGTCCTGCATTACCTAGACAACCTATTCATTACTATTCTTTAAAGGGGTTGTCCACTTTTGACTGTACATTTTTGGGATTAGAATCTTCCAAATACACTCATTGACAAAAAAACAAAACACCAGACCCAGAAACTCTGGATTAAAGCAAACTAAGTCCTGCGTGTGGTCTGATTAAACACTCGGTCTGGCCACAAGAGGGCGTAAAAGTGCTTCCCCTTTTGTACTTTAAAGAGGCTCTTTGAGGCTACTTTGGGGTAGTGTACCTCTTGGTGAGAGATCATTGGCTGCTACACAGGCTGCTATGATGAATTTGCATTTTGCCCAGTTGACAAAATTTTAGAAGGGGCACATCATTGGACTAAGAGAAGCAGGAGCAAGTGGTGATTTGGCAAATTCAACGCCATCTAGGATGTTCTGCCCTGGCTGTTTGGCGGTATTGGGGCAGGGGTCACATTAGTGATGAATACAGGATCTGTTTGGTATCTGATGACGGTTAGATTGGAGTATGGAGGCCTAGTGGTGAATGTTTCAATCCTGTCTCTGCTGTGGGGTGACATACTGCCCCCTGCTGGTGTGATGACGTGGGCACCATTACATAGGACAGTCGGTCCCCCCTAGTAGTGCTACAAGGACACTAACAGCTCAGTGATATGTACAGGACATCCTGACACTGCCGCATGTAAGGTCTCTCATAGCAGGGCGGACAACTGGTACCAGGATAATGCTCACCCCACCCCCACACACATAATACTCCGCAATCTCCACCAAATTATAACACTTCCTAGTCCTGCCCGGCCACCAGATTTATCACCAATCCAACATTTATAGGATCAACTGGGACATCATCAACCTATGAGTGTACAGGATCTACAGGCCCAGCTGTAACATCTGTGGTACTGCTATATACCATACAGAGCCTGTATATACCTCCATGTCCTGCTGTATCTCATCTTGTATCCAGACTACAGCTGTAACATCTGTGGTAAATGTACTGCTATATACCATACAGAGCCTGTATATACCTCCATGTCCTGCCGTATCTCATCTTGTATCCAGACTACAGGTGTAACATCTGTGGTAAATGTACTGCTATATACCATACACAGCCTGTATATACCTCCATGTCCTGCTGTATCTCATCTTGTATCCAGACTACAGCTGTAACATCTGTGGTAAATGTACTGCTATATACCATACAGAGCCTGTATATACCTCCATGTCCTGCTGTATCTCATCTTGTATCCAGACTACAGCTGTAACATCTGTGGTAAATGTACTGCTATATACCATACAGAGCCTGTATATACCTCCGTGTCCTGCCGTATCTCATCTTATATCCAGAGTACAGGTGCCAGCAGGGTCACCTATACCATGAATGTTGTTGTCACTAAGTATATGACATGTAGCCACTGATCATCATCTTGGAGGATCCTAATAACAGGTGTTCGATTTCTTTGCAGCACCACCACAGGTGACATGACGAATTGCATGCTTGGCACTGAAATCAATAGACTCTCCACCTAGCACATAGACATCCCGGGTCCTCCAGAGTCGGGGACACTCTTTGCATCCATTCGATCAGTGATCTTGAGCAACCGATGACCCTCCATGGAGAGCTCGAGCCCCCTTGACACTGCTCAGAGATTCCTGATACTGATTCACACTTAAGATAACCACAAGCTTGAAATTAATTGACATCCAAGAAGGCAGATTTACCGGATCTCCTTTTTGCTGACCATGTCATAACATACTGTAATTATTTTATATATCGAATTGTGAGTTGTGCTAAATGACGATCACAGCTCAGCTACATCCTAGTATTTCTCTATCTGCCATGAGCTTGTATGTGTGCCTCTCTTGTTATATACTACTGGACCATCTATGAAACTGTATCACCGAAATTTCCCCATTGTGGGACTATTAAAGGATTATCTTATCTTATCTTATAAGTCATCGCGTGTTCCTTACCTCGCTACATTTCCGATATATAGAACCTTACCAATATGGAGACGCAGAGGTCATCGTCAAGTCAGCGGGTGAGCGCCATCTAGTGGTCAGTTATGTCATTGGTGGAGGATTCTCTCGGCACTGACCTATACATTGGACACTTATATCTGGCACATGCTCTTCCATCATTGCTGCTTTTTAGGAATACTGAGATTTTATTTTTTTAAATTTTTTACATTTATTAATATATCTCCATTTTTGACGTTTTTTTCGTATTTTCTTTGGCGACTATTTTTAGGGGCACCTCTACCAGTCATTTTGTTTTTCTTAAATTTTATGTCAAGAAATTAAAAAAAAATTTTTAAAATCAATTCATTTATTCCGTATTTTTGCGCCCATCTCCTTACACCAGTCACATTGGGGCGACCTCTGTATTCCTCTGCATCATTGCTAAAAAGCTGTTGTCGTGTCCCGCTGCTAAAGGGTTAATTTGTTGCACTTTTTCTGACACGTGGCTGGTTTCTTCCCAAAACAGCGCCATACCTGTCCACAGGTTTTGTATGGTGAGTCAGCTCAGACCCATTTTTCTGAGCTTAGCTGCAATACCACACACAACCAGTACACACATGCGGCGCTGTTTTTGGAAGAAAACGGTCAGGGCCTGGGATCCAATCAGTAAGAAGGATGAAGGAGACATTTATTACGTATATACAGCGCCACACACATGGGGTGGTTGTGCCTGGTAATGCAGCTGGGTCCCACGATAAACCACATTGACTATGTAACAAATGAACTCACTCTTCAGTCTGCTGATCGCTAGAGATCCTGGGGGTCAGCGACCTACTGGTCAGATGTTAATGGGCCACCAATATGTAGGTCCAACAACCCCATTAGAAGGGTTGTTTCATGACCAAACCCATGAACGTTGAGGGCATAAGGCATTATAGCGGGGGTCATCCCCTCAATACAAGCCAGAATGGAGAGTCACTCTACCAGAGTACAGCGCCCTCCTCTGATGAACCTGGAGCCATTGATTTGGATTGCAGGGGCCAGACGCAGCTCCCCCCAGCTAATAATAGTGGTGTGAGAAGACCCTTCTGGCAGGGCCGCTGTATCTAAGCCCAGAATGTGAGATACACAGAGAAACTCTCAGCATCACATTCTTCAAATGTTACCAAATGCCGTAAATATTTTGTAGATCAACAATTATTAACATAAGAAGAATGAGGAAATGGATTCCTGGAAATAAATAAGGCTGCAAGCCGAGCAAGGAGATATTTTTATACAGTTGGTCAGTGCAAAGAAAGCAAGAATTTACTGAGGTAGAAAACTGTGTCTGTCCCTGGAGATTAGAGACGGAAGCCAAGTATGACATAGAAAGAAGAGACTGCCAGCTTGTCAGAGAGTGCCAGAGAGAATCCGAAAGATAGATACTGTAGATAGATAGATAGATAGATAGATAGATAGATAGATAGGGAGATAGGAGATAGATAGATAGATAGATAGATAGATAGATAGATAGATAGATAGATAGATAGATAGGAGATAGATAGATAGATAGATAGATAGATAGATAGATAGATAGATAGATATGAGATAGATAGATAGATAGATAGGAGATAGATAGATAGATAGATAGATAGATAAATAGGAGATAGATAGATAGATAGATAGATAGATAGATAGATATATGATAGATAGATAGATAGATAGATAGATAGATAGATAGATAGGAGATAGATAGATAGATAGATAGATAGATAGATAGATAGATAGATAGATAGGTGGATAGGAGATAGATAGATAGATAGATAGATATATGATAGATAGATAGATAGATAGATAGATAGATAGATAGATAGATAGAAGATAGATAGATAGATAGGAGATAGATAGATAGGTAGATAGGAGATAGATAGATATAAGATAGATAGATAGATAGATAGATAGATAGATAGATAGATAGATAGATAGGAGATAGATCCTCCAGAGATAAGTGGAATGTAAGGTTTCCTTACTCTTTATACAGCACAGCCATCCATCTCTATGGCCTGGTTATGGATTCCCTAGTGCCGGGTTAGTGCTATGGGGTAAGTTACTAGATATTATCCTTGTCTTCCCTTCTATGAGAGTCCCGGAAACTTCTGTTTTATTTTCCTTCTCCTGTGAATCATCCCAAATTCCATTCAGAGACTCTTCCTTGCTGGCCTGTATGATAAGCGGATGTGAGGGTGTGTGGTATATTAGCTGAGGTGTGCGTGTGCGGTAAAGTGTTGGAGTTTATGTTTCTACGATAAGGTAGATAAGTTATTCTGTCTATGAGAAGATAAAATCACATTAAAGTTACACAATAGAGACCAAATGTGCAACAGTCTTATCAGCCGACCGATCCCTGATAAAAATAAATCCCGGCTCTTTAAGAAAAGCCTAAATGTCTGATTTGTGGGGCATTGCTCCATAGCTGGAAACCAAGTAGAGGGCTAGAAGGGGTTAAAAGCGAAACCCTTTAAGGACGGGGGTAGTTTGGGGCTTAAGGCTCGGCACCTTTTTTCATATTTTCCATCTCCGCCTTCCAAGATTCATAAGCTTTTCTGTTTTTTTGTCGACTTGGCCATAGAAGGGCTTATTTTTTGCGTGACAACTTGTTCTTGGCACTATTTTGGATACATACAATTTTTTTGATTATTTATTTTTAAAAAATTACAAAAATTACTTTCATTATTTTTTTTTTGTTGTTTTGGGGTCACCTTTGTGTGACATCTATATATTTTTTTTTTTTTTGCTTTTTTTGTTGACAGAGTTATGTGAGGGCTTGTTTTTTGCGGGATAAGTTGTAGTTGTCATCATCTGGTTTTAGTGCGTTTTATTGAGGAAAACGAAAAAGGGCAGATTTATTAAAACGGTCTAAACGAAAAACTGTATTAACTGTCCATAGCAGCCAATCACAGCGCATCTTTCATTTCGTATTCTGATCCTGAAAAATGAAAGTTGCGCTATCATTGTTTGCTAGGGGTGACTAAGGGGTTTTGCTTTTAGAACATTTTAATAAATCTGCCCCCTAGACTTACAGACTGTTAGGCTGAGTTCAGACAGAGTTTTTTGGTTGCGGAGGCCGCCTCAGGTTCTGGACCGAAAAACGGGAAGCCGCGACTGGATGCCGGTACTGTGCACCGGCATCCAATTGCGGCACTCTGCTCCGGATTAGGCCAAAATAAATCTGCCCATTGCTAATGGTTTATATAACATTATTTTTCGATAATTTTTGCTATCCTTCAGGGGGACTTGAACCTGGGGTCACGTGATCCCCTGTGCCATATGTTGTATCACATCTGTATGGCAGCTTATGGAACATTATCGTCTACAGTGTTGGCCAAAAGCATTGGCACCCCTGCAATTCTGTCAGATAATACTCGTTTTCTTCCAGAAAATGATTGCAAGCACAAATTCTTTGGTATTATTATCTCCATTTAATTTGTCTTCAATGGAAAACCACAAAAAGCCAAATTGGATATAATTCAACACCAAACATAAAAAAGGGGGTGGACAAAAGTATTGGCACTGTTTGAAAAATCATGTGATGCTTCTCTAATTTGTGTAATTAACAGCACCTGTTACTTACCTGAGGCACCTAACAGGTGGTGGCAATAACTATCTGACAGAATTGCAGGGGTGCCAATACTTTTGGCCAACACTGTATGTGTAGTAGGCCAAGGCCTACTACACATCTGTTCATATGATAATCGGGCCTCCTGGCTGCCATGGCAACCCCTCAACCCCACCGTGGAGAAACCAAGCAAGTGAAAACAGGGGTGCACCCCCAACCACCAAGATGCCATAGACGGAGCATTATCCAACTCTTGCAACTAGTCGTATGTATAACATAGCTGGAACCCAGAAGAGATGTATAATCTCAGTGTGAAGTAATAGTATGGCACAGGGCAGGAAGGGGTTAAGCAGCCGTCCACCTTTTCAGGCCACCTTGTGTGCACAGGGACGTATTAGACCATACACGCCCTGCTAATATTACATTGGGGTCACAGGTTTGTCTTTCTTTTTATAGACCCTAAAATCTTATTAGCTTTTGCAGCTGCTGCTTGACATTGAGTTCTGCTGCTTAGCTTACTTGTAACTCGAATACCCAGGACTTGTCTTGTTCTATTATCCTCGGTTATATGCCATATAATGTGTACACAGTCATAGGATTACTGAGGCCCAGGTGCATCGCTTTAAAAATAAAGTACTAAAAGAGTCCCGTGGCTTATAATAGTGACGGAGCGTTATAAGAGGAACTATGGATACCCATATAAAGATTTTAGGAGAAAAAGTTGCAATTGGATCAAAACCCTAAGACCAGTGTTACACCTTAGGTTATATTACAGTGTGCGCAAAGACAAATGTGTCCCCAGATAGTCTCCTGTGTTACCAGGTTATTTAGGGTACTTTCTCCCACAAGAAGGTGCCTGAGCAATTTGGGTTCTTAGCTCTGTCTGATTCCTTCTGAGGTGTTCCGGCGTTCCTGACCTGCATTTGTCTGACTATCCTTGTTCCACTTTTGGCCTGTTATCTGACTTTGAACCCATGATGCATGTCCCGACTAGATATGAGTGAACCTTTTCAGATGAAATCGAATTCCACCTGAATTTTTCATAAGTTTCAGACTTGACCCAAACCCTGAATATTTGGCCGTTCATCACCAACGTACCATTATTATATTCTTTGCTCTCAGAAGAAAAAGCCCACGGCACAAAAACATAAAAACCAGTCATACTCACCTACCCACACCACGCCTGGACATGGTCGTAGTGCCTGGCACTCCCTCTGGGTCTTCATGGTACATGTTATGCTTTCCAGGGGGCTTCAATGGATACATGGGGCAGACCGACACCATGACACTTGCAATAAAGCATTAAGACATTGGAGCAATCCTTATGCAGTCCAGTGACAGTCCTCAGCGGTCTCTCGGGGTATGTGATGAGAAGGAAAACCAACAATGGGAAAACAACATGCTTACTCCGGAATTATTGGAAAACACACACAACTTTATAATCAAAAAAAAAAAGTTGCGTGTGTTTTCCAATACTTCCGGAGTAAGCGCAGTGTTTTCCCATTGTTGGTTGTCCTTCTCTGCATTACCATCCGTGTGGGTGTTAGGGATCCCTGCTGCTCAAAATCTCTCCGGCTTCCAATACCTCCTGCGTTGTCATTAGAGATGAGCGAACAGTAAAATGTTCGAGGTTCGATATTCGTTTCGAGTAGCCCCTCAATATTCGACTACTGGAATTGAATATCGAACCCTATTATACTCTATGGGGGGGAAATGCTCGTTTCAGAGGTAGGCAACGTTCGATCAAATTATACTTACCAAGTCCACGAGTGAGGGTCGGGCTGGATCCTCCGAGAAGTCTTCTCCGTGCAGCTTCCCCGCAACGTCTTCTGGCTCTTCATTCACTCTGCCAGGCATCGGGCCTGGGCAGAGCCGACTGCGCATGCCCGCACTACAAGCGGACATACATAGTCGGCTCTGCCCAGGCCCAATGCCTGGCAGAGTGAATGAAGAGCCGGAAGACGCCGCGGGGAAGCTGCACGGAGAAGACTTCTAAAGGTAGGAGAAGAACCAGCGTTGATTGGCCGACTGTATAGCATTCGGCCAATCAACACTGGTTCTGCATCAAATTTTTCCATCCTAATAGTGAGTGGTACTCGATGGAGTACGAGTATTTCGAATACCATAGTATTCGATCGAATACCTACTCGATCGAATACTACTCGCTCATCTCTAGCCTGACCTATTGCCTGGAATAACAACTACTTACAATCTCTGCTAGTCCTGTCCTTGGCCTTTACTGTAGGTGACGCTCCTGCCTGATCCCTCAGTGTCCTGCACCAGTATCTCGTGACCTGCCTGGGTCCTCTGTTACCAATACCAAATTCAAGAAGACTGGTGATCTCCTAAAGTCAAAAGGTGAAAACCAAGGAACCACTTGGACAATGACCTCCAGCAGTAGCCTCAAGTCGACCTGGTTTGGTGACATAAAGGGTCCAAATCCATAGTACATAACCTAATAACAGTGCTACACAATGTCTATCTAATATGACTATCCAATAACAGATGATGCCTGGAGGAGAAAGGATAAGGCATGTGGACTTTCAACATGTCTGACCCTTTGTTCTGACAGGAGATAATCTTCCAGCAGAAATGTTTGGCCTTGGCTTACTCTTCTCTCCCCATGAAGACTCATATAATATACATTTGACCAAGTCAAGCAAGTATATAGGGTTGGAAGGAATTTCTGTTGAAGGGTATAGTCAGGCCTTCAGAAACCCATATTCAGAAGTCGGCATCTTCTACGAGTGCATACATCTCTGTGGCCACCCGACCTAGTCCAGGAGGCTTCTCGCTTTCCTTATACTTTTCCTTGAGTGTCTGCCTATTTTGTAGTCCTGGCTTTCATTTCACGAATAAGAAGGTTCAAG
This sequence comes from Leptodactylus fuscus, assembly GCF_031893055.1. Lineage (NCBI taxonomy): Eukaryota > Metazoa > Chordata > Amphibia > Anura > Leptodactylidae > Leptodactylus > Leptodactylus fuscus. The sequence continues at coordinate 18,223,237 of NC_134267.1, read as the reverse complement.
ATGAGCCAATTTAGGAGTCCAGCTCAGATATTAATTTTTTTTTTTAGAAAGTACTGCATGGAATTGTGGGAAAAACCATGGCCAGGGTCCATGGGGCCTCCGGGAAAAATGTTGTAAAGCTACTCCAGAATTCTTCTATATACCCCTATTTGCTGAACTTTATAACACCCTTTACATTCCCTACGCCTACGAAAAATCAATCCAAATATCCCGTTACTTCATAGATTGGCTGGCCTGGGATTTCGATAATTTGGACCTCTGTTGGCTTGGTGACCATCGGAGGTATTAACGCTCTTTCAGGCACGTACGGAATTAACATGTTACATGAGATGAAAGGAGCGAACATTTCTAACAATGCTTATAGTAAAATCCGAGCCGGCTAGAAAGAGTAGTAAGCAAGTTTTTCGACAGCCACTGGGGAAAGCAAGTCATAGGGTTAAAGAGAAAGGTCGGAGCTACTCAGTTGCTCGGGGAAACATAGATTGTTTCATCAGACAACTTGTATACCATAAAAGAAAGCGAGGTCTCGCCAAGCTCCATTCAACTACTACTGAATGTTTGTGTTGGCCCGGCTTTCCGTACGGGGGAAGCGTTCAGCAGAATTGAGGACTAACAAGTTCTCTGTTGTCAAGGAGATGGGGAAGAAGGAAGCTTCTCAAGAAAAGGATCACAAACTTATGTCACCGCAAAAAGTTTTATACTTATACGCAGACCTAGGAGAATCGTCCGTATGAAGAAAATCTGAAGGATCTCAATAAGTTTAAACTGGTAATGAGAATACATATGGAAGTGAGGGAATTGTTGGACAATGGTTGGAGAGTTGGACAGGCCCACCAAAGGTCCGGTGGTGGGCCAAGGTCCTGACACAATCATGGACTCCAACCAAAGACAACACCTCAAAATGATCTCCTCTAGTAGGCCTAAGGAACATTGTTCAAAATTGGCAAAGATCTGAAGTTCCTTATTGTTATGGTCAACGGGCAAAGGGCTTGTCCACCAGGACTTTTTTTATTTTAGAAATTCTCACAAGGGGTAAAACAAGTAAAATATTTAATACTTACCTCACTGATCTGCAGACTTACCATCAGTCCCGACAAACTTGTCTTGTCCTTACCTGAAAAGGGGCGAGGGGTTTATGAAAAATTGGGCATTCTGGACAGTTTGAAGGCAGTCCTAGGGACTGGACATAGGAGTCCCTCAATTTTACCAATAAAAATGTTGGCAACTGTGTATCTCCTTCAGTTCCTGTTCTAATGCTACAGGGCACAAGTGCTATCCAGGCCCTTATTCAAGTGCTTCTCTAAGACCCGGTTCACATCTGCGTTCAGGGAGTCCACATGGGGACCCCCCTGAATGGAATACCAATTGCATTGACAAGCGCTGAGCAGTGAAAGCACACGGACCCCATAGACGGTAATGGGGTCTGTGCGCTTTCCGCGTGGTGTCCGCACGAGTCATGCCAACAGGAAAGTAGTTCATAAAGTACTTTTCTGTCCGCATGTTCCCTGCAGTCACTACATGGAAAAAACACGGAACCCATTATAGTCTCTCGGGTCCGTGTGCTTTCATAAGCTTACAGTAGTCCGTTCGGAGGGTCCCCATGCGGTCTCCCCAAACAGATGTGAACCAGGCCTTAGAGATCTACAGAAAATAGAAAGATCCTGATAGCAAACACTTTAATGGGTCACCACTTTGCTACATGCACAGCCCATCCGTACCCTGGCACCCTGTTTGCCCCAATACCATCCCTTCTAGAAGAAAAGAGCATCCTGATCTTCTGAATGATTCTTATCCTTTCTTCTCTACCATTACAGTACCCTTGGGATAGGTAGTCCTTGGTTGTCCCAAAAAATGGATCTGGCTTTGCAAGTCATCTTCAATGGCACTACCAGACGCAAATGTGCCAGCTGATTCTGGATAAAACAGTAAGGGCCGATCCGAGACTGGGCCACCCTTCCCCATGGGCCCCATGGCAGCCGCCTAGTCTACGATACGTGGCCACTGTCTTAAAGTCTTTCCTTCTGTCTAAATCTGCTGTGATTCAATATTGTTATGCAATGCAAAAAATTCAAAAAATTCCAGGGGGCGTAAATACTTTTTATAGGTGCTTTATCGTATTCTATTTCTAGGTGACAGGTGTTCTTGAAAGTTTGACAAGTTGAAGAAAATTTTCCTCTGACCCATGTTACATAGCGATCCTGTTCTCCGCACAGCAACCTGTATTTTTGTAATATTTTTTCCCCCAGTTCAGTCCATACCGGAGCTTGTACTTTAAAAATTCCAGAAGTTCCTTGCACTGGTGGTTGAGAAAGAATTTGATGACAAATCAACTATTTAATGCTGTCTGCTCAAACCTTGCTTTTTTGCTTTTTTTTTTTCTCTCCTGCACTGAGAAGTTGGCAATCCCGCTTACAAAAATATTGAAGGAAAAGTAGCATTCAATTGGCGGACTTCACTTTGCTTCAAATATTCCACATTAGAAATTCCTACCGATCACTTCTAAAAACTCCGTCTATGTTACACAATAGGAAAGAATGGAATTTATTAAATCAATATTTTCTAGATTTTTTTTCCTTTTTTTTTTTTTTTTTTTAATAATGTAAAATTTGCCGCTTTCCAGCGATGAGTTCCTCTTTTATGTTACAGCTCAAATGGAAGGAATCCATTCATACGAGACGCGAAGGGTTCAATAGCTCGGGAAGGCAAATTAGTGACTAGACGGCCGGAGAGTCGGTCCAGATAAATGCAGACGGGAGATTAAAAGTTGGATTTCTTTCGGAAATCGTATTAAATCTGAATTCGTGGTTGTGTTAATGGTAATATATCACCTACGTGCAGTCAGGGAGGTCATTGGGTGGATTTGACTCGTGTTCGGAAACGGTAATTGACAGACGCAACCCAAAACCCAAGCTCCAAGTCTGATAGCCATAGCACGCTATTCATTTCTGTTCAGAATTCACTGTCTTGTTTAGGCTCAGTTCACACTGTCATTGGATTTGGGTGGTCTGGCAAGAATAGCGTAGTCTGAAGCATTATTATGGACACCAAAAACATGATGGACCCATTTATGTCATGGAATCCATTAGGATTTTTTGGAAGCTTTGAAACTTGTCGTGGTGGAGGATAAGGTCCCACTATCCCCCATCACTAAACACACACACATACACACACACAGGCATACACACACATATACACACATACACACATACATAAACACACACACACAGGCATACACACACATATACACACATACACACACACATACACACACATATACACATATACTGTACCAATCTACACACACACATACACACAATACACAAACACTAACACTAACTCATGACTTCATAGAGAGAACTGTGAAGCCGTAAACTTAGCTGCAGGATCCTCATCATGTAAGAAATGAGGGAGAAACTAGAGGCAGCCAGAAGACCCCCAGGTATACTGAGAATAACCCTTTCAGCGATTTTGGCCACAGGTATACAGTCATTAACCCTTTGACTGCCTTGACTTGAGACCATTATTATAGTCCACCAGACACCTTAGAGTCCAGACCATGACTTATACCAATATTAACCCCTTCAGTGTCTTTCACCGCCAGGTATACTGACATTAACCCCTTGGCTGCCTCATCATACCATCCTTATATTGACATTACCCCCTCACTACCTTTGACCACTAGGTATTCTGACATCAAACCATTTACTACCCTTGAGAACCAGGTAGTAATATTATTAACCCCTTCACTTCCCTAGACCACTAAGGATACTGATATTAGCCATCATCCCTATCTTAGGCCACCATTAACCTCTTCACTACCTGTGACCATCATGACATCCGTGTCCACCAGGGATGGATCTTAATCATGGTTCTTAAGATTAGTGTAGGTCTCAGCGGTCCAAGCTTTACTGACCAGCAATTTATCTTCTAGTCTATGGATAGAGGACAGTGGCATGACTATCGAGATAGCAGCAGAGGCAGCTGCCACAGGGCCCGGGACATTAGGCGGCCCGGTGACAGCCGCTACCACTGCATTTTTTTATTTTTTCTTAACAGGCTGTTACCGGCTGGAGTTACTCCAGCCGGTAATGGGCCCTATTTGCTTACCGATCCTGGCAGGGCCGGGATCGGTAAGTGATGCCGCGGGGCCCACAAACACTAGTATTATACTTGGGGGTCTTTTCAGACCACCGAGTATAATGATCGGAGGCCGAAGAGAGGTAAGAAACATAAAAAAACACTGTTACTTACCTCTCCACAATCCGGGCAGGCTTCAGGCCTAGTCGTCTGATGTCTCATGACCCCGGCCTACGTCCCGGGTCATGTGACGTCTGACGTAATTGAAGATGGACTACAGCGGAGGCCTACAGCGTAGGAGCCGGGAGATAGGTGAGTAACAGAGTTTTTTTTATGTTTTTCTCCCCCTGGGTCTCCGATTATTATATTATATTATTATTATTATTATTATTATCTTTTCAGACCCCAGAGTTATGGGTGTCCACAGTGGGACATAATACTGTGTGCAGGGGCCACTATGGGGTATAATACTGTGTGCAGGGGCCACTGAGGGGTATAATACTGTGTGCAGGGGCCACTATGGGGCATAATACTGTGTGCAGGGGCCACTATGGGGCATAATACTGTGTGCAGGGGCCACTATGGGGCATAATACTGTGTGCAGGGGCCACTATGGGGCATAATACTGTGTGCAGGGGCCACTATGGGGTATAATACTGTGTGCAGGGGCCACTGAGGGACATAATACTGTGTGCAGGGGCCACTGAGGGGTATAATACTGTGTGCAGGGGCCACTATGGGGCATAATACTGTGTGCAGGGGCCACTATGGGGGATAATACTGTGTGCAGGGGCCACTATGGGGCATAATAGAGCGTGCAGTAATACGTAGTAGGGGTCTGTCGAGATCTTTGGCGTTGGTCGGGGGGGAGGCCATGTCAAAAGTTCGCCACGGGGTCCCGCCATTCCTAGTTACGCCGCTGATAGAGGATAAATATTTTTCACGACACAACCCTTTTAAAACAATTATACAGGATTAGATGAACATGGCTCCTAGACCCAACCCCACTAATTCATTAATTGGGTATAGGATTGTAGTTCAGCACCATTGAAATGAAAGGGACTGACTTGTAATACCGCGCACAACCTGCAGACAAGTGTGGAGCTCTTTATGGAAGAAAGCGGACATGTTTTTGTAACATTGTGCAACCCCTTTAAACCTGGGTGCAATCCTATATGACAAAAGTAGGAAATATAATAATGCTAGGTTGTCTGTGCGGTTTCGGGACTAGAACAGTAACTCATTTTGTCCCATCCTGGCACCGAGCCAGGAGCTGACTGGACAGGACATATGGAGTCAAGTTATAAATGTCCTGTTATTACAGACTCCTACTTACTGCTGCCCAGAAATAGAACAAGAGGCAACAATCAGCTCACAAAACTTGCTAAAATATACCGTAATATCCCAAAAGGAAAACACTCAAAGTCATGTTGTGTTGCTGAAGCAAATAGAAAACAGGAAATTCTGTTTACCCAGAGTAATGAACCCAAAAAAGTGATAAGAAAAAGGATGTTGTGTAACCTTAGGAGTGGGAGGTCACAGGATTTCAAGGGTCTTAAAGAGACAGAACCAGTAGGCAATAAAAGCAATGCTGGTGTCTGTATCATACTAATATGAGAATGACAGAGGTTATACTGGTGCCCTACAATGGGGGATATACCAGCAAATCGGCCCAACCCTGCAGATAGATGGGTTAGTGTCACCAGAACCAACATATCACCCCAGCCCTGCAGATAGATAGGTTACTGTCACCAGAACCAGCATATCACCCCAGCCCTGCAGATAGATAGGTTAGTATCACCAGACCCAGCATATCACCCCAGCCCTGCAGATAGATAGGTTACTGTCACCAGAACCAGCATATCACCCCAGCCCTGCAGATAGATAGGTTAGTGTCACCAGACCCAGCATATCACCCCAGCCCTGCAGATAGATAGGTTACTGTCACCAGGACCAGCATATCACCCCAGCCCTGCAGATAGATAGGTTAGTGTCACCAGACCCAGCATATCACCCCAGTCCTGCAGATAGATAGGTTACTGTCACCAGACCCAGTATATCACCCCAGCCCTGCAGATAGATAGGTTAGTGTCACCAGGACCAGCATATCACCCCAGCCCTGCAGATAGATAGGTTAGTGTCACCAGAACCAGCATATCACCCCAGCCCTGCAGATTGATAGGTTACTGTCACCAGGACCAGCATATCACCCCAGCCCTGCAGATAGATAGGTTACTGTCACCAGAACCAGCATATCACCCCAGCCCTGCAGATAGATAGGTTACTGTCACCAGGACCAGCATATCACCCCAGCCCTGCAGATAGATAGGTTACTGTCACCAGAACCAGCATATCACCCCAGCCCTGCAGATAGATAGGTTAGTGTCACCAGAACCAGCATATCACCCCAGCCCTGCAGATAGATAGGTTACTGTCACCAGGACCAGCATATCACCCCAGCCCTGCAGATAGATAGGTTACTGTCACCAGAACCAGCATATCACCCCCACCCTGTAGATAGATAGGTTAATGTCACCAGACCCAGCCTGTCACCCCAGCCCTGCAGATAGATAGGTTAGTGTCACCAGAACCAGCATATCACCCCCACCCTGTAGATAGATAGGTTAGTGTCACCAGAACCAGCATATCACCCCCACCCTGTAGATAGATAGGTTAATGTCACCAGACCCAGCCTATCACCCCAGCCCTGCAGATAGATAGGTTAATGTCACCAGAACCAGCATATCACCCCAGCCCTGCAGATAGATAGGTTACTGTCACCAGAACCAGCCTATCACCCCAGTCCTGCAGATAGATAGGTTACTGTCATCAGAACCAGCATATCACCCCAGCCCTGCAGATAGATAGGTTAGTGTTACCAGAACCAACATATCACCCCAGCCCTGCAGATAGATAGGTTAATGTCACCAGACCCAGCATATCACCCCAGCCCTGCAGATAGATAGGTTACTGTCACCAGAACCAGCATATCACCCCAGCCCTGCAGATAGATAGGTTACTGTCACCAGAACCAGCATATCACCCCAGCCCTGCAGATAGATAGGTTAGTGTCACCAGAACCAGCATATCACCCCAGCCCTGCAGATAGATAGGTTAGTGTCACCAGAACCAGCATATCACCCCAGGCCTGCAGATAGATAGGTTACTGTCACCAGAACCAGCATATCACTCCAGCCCTGCAGATAGATAGGTTAGTGTCACCAGAACCAGCATATCACCCCAGTCCTGCAGATAGATAGGTTAGTGTCACCAGACCCCAATATATCACCCCAGCCCTGCAGATAGATAGGTTAGTGTCACCAGAACCAGCATATCACCCCAGCCCTGCAGATAGATAGGTTACTGTCACCAGAACCAGCATATCACTCCAGCCCTGCAGATAGATAGGTTACTGTCACCAGAACCAGCATATCACCCCAGCCCTGCAGATAGATAGGTTAGTGTCACCAGAACCAGCATATCACCCCAGCCCTGCAGATAGATAGGTTACTGTCACCAGAACCAGCATATCACCCCAGCCCTGCAGATAGATAGGTTTGTGGCCACACAGATATGTTTCTGCTCCTAGTGAAGGCCCCTACATGACACTTATTGGTTTAGGAAAAATTTGGGAAGCCATCAACATCCAGCATATTACTATTACTCCACAGAGGGGCACGGCACAAATGATAAGACATTAGGGAGGAAAAACAGAACTGTGAGCGAGATGTATAAAGAAATAGACAGTATCTGGTAGAGTAGGCCGGCAGCAAAATAGTGCGCAAGCGGCCTTCACTGTCCTTTGTGTCCTTTCCAACTTTCCATAATCCAAAGACGCCTCAACCAGTATTATATATGGCATGAGGTATCTGGGGGCCTGTTACAAATTTTACATTAGGACCAATACCCATAGTCTATAGAAGAATAGTCCCAACTCCCAAGAAGGGGCATTTCTTCTTCGTACAATATGGTCACTACGACCATGCCAAGAGCAGTAGGCTATAGAAGACAACCCGGATTTTATCCATTATTGTTTTCCAGGTCCATATTTGATATCAAGCTCAGGATTGGCCGTCTATAAGTGTGTGGGGCTTCCAAAAAAAAAACTAATTCAGGCGAACGAATTCAGGCCTGCCGAATTGTATGATGCTCAATTCTTTGTTGTCTCGGGAGGTAAGCCACCAGAGTCGAGAAGAATGGCTGTTTTTGGAAGGTGTACGGTTGCCTTAAGAACAGAGGATTAAGGAAGAAGATGAGTCCAATTTATTCCATTCACAAAATTTTACCAAAAACTTTTGTTTTTTCTATATTCCAGAAGGAAATATCCTTTAATTACCATTCCAAGGGAGAAATATTTAGCGCAGTAAAAACATTTGTAAAGGGGACATATCTGAGTAAATGTAGCATGACATGAGCTTGGATAAGGTCTTAAGTATCGGAGTATGTGTCAGCAAACACAGGGAGTAGTTTTCTATATTGTTTTCTCGTACGGAACTTTTTGGAATCGCAGACAACTGACTGGCTATTTATCATGTGTCTTGCGGGTGACAGCTGAAGAACTGTTAATAAAAACAAGTCCAACCCTCTTCAAAGGGAAAGAGAAGGCTCTCGTAACCAGATCCGCGGTACAGGACTCTCCGTACTAAGCAGAGAAGCTTTGAAGAATCTCGCACCAAACATGAGCCTACAATAGAAAAAAATTCACAGAATTGTCTAATAGAGGTCAATGTTTTATACCTTGTTGAAATACATATTGTAGATTCATTTTTCTTCTCCGATTTTTTTTTTGTACAACATCTGCTAAAGATTAGTAGAGTTCTTAAGAAGATATCTCGAAATGGTTAGGAGAAAAAAAAACAAAGAAAGTCATTTATCAGTCTTCGAGGAACTTCACGAGCTTCTGAAAGTTTTGTAGAAATCTACAAGAGAAAGAAGTGGGGTCCTTCATCCCCTTGATTGAAGTTTCTGAAGGGGTAGAGCTAAGATAAAAGGGGCTTAGTCTTATTTGAGAAGGTGGGGAAGGTTTCTTCTGCAGAAAGCTGCCTCCTAGACAGAGACTAAGCAAGTGGAGCTCTCAAATTTTGCCAAACCTAAAGTTCTTATGTGTTAGGAACCTACTGCAATATATATAACAGTTAGTCCAGGGCAACCAGAATCCCCTGCACACCGAGGCAAAACAGCACTGAGCGTCCAACGCTCTCCAAACCGGAGCAGAACCAGGTCCCAGAGGTCTTCGCCAGAGCTCCTGATGGTGGAGATGAACCCAGAACCGCAGCTACCTATAGAGCGTCACAAGCACAGCGTACCCCAAGTTACAGTGGAACCAGAAAACCCAAATATCACTCACCTAGGTGGGTGAAGAAACAGATGAAGCTGGTCAGCAGAGTTGAGTGCAGTAATGGACGATCGCCAGGACAGTACAGGCCGGGTCGGTATTGAAGAGGTCACGATGTATCGAGGGATAGACAGGACGAAGTCGAACAAGCCGGGTCATACACTGGAGGTCACGGGGTATCAGAGTTGCAAGTCAAGGAGAGGTGGTCTTCAGGCAAGCCGGGTCATACACCGGAGGTCTCGTGTTTAGAGTTGCAGGTCAAACATTTTAGATAACTTTCTACAGTAGTGGACCTTATACTAGTAAAATGAAAATAAAAACACATACATCACGATGGTTGAACCAGTTGTTTTAACAAATTTTTCAAAATTTTTAGATTTGGCCAAGCTGAAATTTTATTGGGTTCTTTGACATTGTCCATCATTTCGAAGGGAAATAGAGCGCTGAATATGGAGCCCCTGATGCTAGTGGGAACATAGCCTAAGATATTAGAAAACGGATTTCACATTATTAATGTATATGAAAGACCTTTTTCTCCTGGAAGGGCTCTTTTGACCATATTTACAGTGGGTTCTCCTTGCCATTGATGTTCTACATCTGTGAAGCTCCATCGATCTGACGTCACCTTCAGCCCCGTACACCTGCTCGTTTCTTCTCGCGGTATGAACAGCGTTCATTTTAATGATCGCATTTGATCTTTATTCAGCGCTTTCAAGTGGTGGAATGCATGAAGTAACACATCAAGAGAATCTCGTAATCTCAGCTTGATGTTCTTTTGCCTTCTTTCAACCTCACCGGCTACAGAACGGCAGAGAGAAGTCACATCTACTGTATTTTTTCCATAATTTTTGAGGATGAAGGCGTTAAGACGGAACGAGACTTCTAAAACATAAAGTAAATTCGGCGTAACGTCCACCAACGTCTACAATGTGTCAGAGAGACGGGTTCTTCGAAAACCGAGGTTGTAGAACGGCTTGACGTTCATTGACATTTCGTCGTGCCAGGAGTAGTTACATTCCGGCAGATGATCAAGTGGAGGTTTTAGGCGTACATGAGGTCTTTGAGTTTGGCCGCTTGGATTAAAAATGAGGGTTAGAGCTTCACATTGGGTTAAGCTTTCTTCATAATGTCTTTGTTACTTGACCTGTCAGACACCCATCCGTGACAAGTGAGTGTATCAGTTTCAAAAGCAGTCACTCTCCTCCTGAAATTGCACAGAGGCCGTGTTGAGGCAGCCGATTCTTGTTTTCATGGGCTCATATTCTGCATGCTTGTCTGGAGATATTTCAAAAGTTTTTTTTTCTTTTTTTTTTTCTAAAAATCTTCCCCTCATGTCTTTGAACGGCTCATGACCGCGTTAAGTACAGTTTGAGGAGCAAAGACGTCGTAATGAGAAGAAAATGAAGAAGGCAAGGCTTATGTTACACAACTCATTCAACGTATTTTATTTTATTTTTTTACTGGCCAAAAACACCCACGTTTTCGAGAAGCAAGCTGGTGTGGGCAGAGTACGTGGATCCTATTTAACCCGTTCCATCTCTGTAAGCGCTCACTACACATGTGTTTTCTCCAGGTCAGGAGGAGACCACAAAACTTGTTAGGTTGCATATGGTATTTTTGATATAATTTTACAACTTTTTGCATGATGTTGCTTATGACATCCTATTAGTTCTGTGTACTTCTATAGGAGTTCCATATGGTGTCCTGTATGGGCACTACTTGAGTACACCGAGTTCCCAATGTATTTTCTGCTCCCTAACCATACATCTTTGACAGTAGACAAGGGGAGAAAGATGGCGGCCACAGGAAAGTTTTCACATTTCGGGTCCATATGTACAAAGTGCAAAGTGGTTTTTCCGTCTCTATTGAATTCTAAGAAGGGAAACATGGCATCAGTTGGAGCACACCAAAATTTTGTTTTGTATGCTGGCACATGGATGGCTTACAATAACACCTCTGTACAGACCTTCTGCATCACAGGTAGGTATGGAGACCCCTATGAAATAACTTTACCACCATACACTGTCTACCAATTAGTATTTGGACCCCTGTGGTAGAATAGAAAAACACCATTTATTCCTATGCAATAGTTGGTAGACCCCAGCAGACGCTTCCTTATGGATGGGATTGATGGACACAATACTCCCGGATGCCTGGTGACACTCCTGGTGTATGTGAGCCATCGGTGGGGTGCGGTTTCTCTGGTCAGCACTCGTTGGTCTCTATCTCCCAGTTTCGGGGGTCCAATTCCAATAATCACCGTTCACCTTCCACTTCCTAATCACATAGGCCACTGTCCTTGCCTTAAGGATCGACCATTTCTGTGCTACCCCACAGTGACCCCTTTCTTGAAATCGGACAACTCTGCACTGCATGGCTTCTTGCATGGGACTAATGCCAATGCCAATGCTGCTTCCTTTTCAATGGCGGAAGGTGTGACGTACATCACCACCGCAGATATCTTCATTTGCATGGGTGTCCAAATACTTATTGGTAGACAGTGTATTATGGCTAGTAACTGGTATAAATCTCGAAGTCTACGTTCACATCTGCACCGAAGTCTCTGTTGCAATGTCCACCTGAAAAATGGTGGCGGAAAAAGTCCTGCACGGAGGACCCCATTACATTCAATAGAGTCTGTTGAACTCCATATGTTTCCACTAATTCAGCGGTCCGCCTATCCATTGCTCTGGTCGTCCAACAGGAGAAAAAAAAATAGACAGGATGAAAGATGGCGGCCTTGAGTTATACAGACCGAGGACAAATTGATCAAAACTGTGTGAAATAAAAATTTTCTTTTTTGCGCTCTGATTGATCGTTTAATGATTGGACAGTACAAACTAAGGTCTCACCTACACAACCAAGTGTACGGGCCAAGAAGGGTCAAATTATTTAGCGCTCTGGCGACCTCCGAATGTCATCTGAGTACCTTCTGTCCTCCACTGATTTCATCAGGAAGTTGTAGAGCATCAGAAGCCCCCTTGGACAGTGCATTTGGTCGTGTACATGACTACTGCTGTGACGGATTATGGTGACATAATCGGCAAAGGGAAGAGGTCACAGCACTCCTAAGCTTCACTGCCACTAACGGCTGATCGGTGGAGGGTGCCGGGTACAGGAAACCCACAGATCACATAGTGATGACCTATTCTAAGTCCCTGAAAATCTTGGAACATTAAATGGTACCATTCCGAAGTTCAATGTATCCAGACTACAATGCACATATAAATCTAGTTTAAATGTGGCGATCCCATGTGATGCCGGTCAACCACGTACTGCAAATGCCCTTGTGACCCTTAAAAATGACTCCGCAAAACACCTCGACTCAATGTTCAGAGGTATTTCTCAGAAATTGTCTTTCATCTCCAAAAAACCCACTTTCTCCAGGGATCCCTAATATATACCACTACAGTATTTTCCTAGTAATTCTCCTTCCAGGCATACGACCATTACATAACTTGACGGTGATCCCTGGATACGTTTGTAATGGACCCTCATCGTGGCAGCAGCTAAAAGTGAGAATGTCAGAAATGTGGGTAATGGGGGTCCCCACGGTGCAACGTCCAACTCTATTGTAGTTGTATGAAAACCAGATGGTCCGCTGACTCTATGAGCGACATTCATGGTGGGACTGAGATATACATAATATGGAGTCTGCTATACCATAGACTGACTGACCAAAGTGCAGAATGAGTACGAGTTGTCAGACCAAACCTTCACTAACCAGGAGTCTGACGTCTTTGATCATCCTCATCATCAATATCTAGACCTCCACTGGGAAAAAATAACCAGCCCCTGCGGAATAACCCAGAGTTAAATGCACAGATGGTCATCTAGTACGATTTAAAGGGAATGTGTCAGCAAAAAATGTTAAATATATTTTTTAAACTACTATAGCCTGTCATTTTCACTCTAGCCACTAAGCCTAATAACAAACTGACAATTCCCAATTATGTGTTCTTTTGCAGCAGTTGCCTCATTTACATCACATACATACTGAGCTGCAATACCAACCACAACCACTATACAATCTATAGCGCTGTGCTCAGTGCCGCACCTCCCATGAGGCGACCTGAAGCGAGCGCTTCGGGCGGCACTATGCCAGGGCCTCAGGGAGGGCGGCATTTTTGCTTCCCTAAGCCAGTCCAGGACAAGCTGTCCTGGACTGGCTTATCACCGAGCGGTGGTTTGGGGAGGCCACTGGAGCAGCGCTGCTCCAGCAGCCTCCCCTCTACTCTCTGCCGGCGAACGGTGCTAAGCCCCGCCCCCTTCACTCGGCCATGCCCCCGACCCGCCCGGCCAACGCCGGGGGGGGGGGGGGGCGCTTTCTGCAGTTAGCCTCGGGCGGCGAAAGGAGCAGGCTCACCCCTGGCTGTGCTTGATCAGCAGTGAAGAGGTCACTGTGTTTGTTTGATACGATATGCAGGGTTGAGTGATCGGGATCGGGAAAGATCGGATCCCGATCGGCGATCGAGCAAATTTCACGATCGCGATCGGCTACAAAATGATCGAAAATCGGATTTTAAAAACGATCCTGAAATCTCAAGATTGGCTCAACCCTATCGATGTGATCTCTTTGAACAGGTGATCGGTGGGGTGACGGACCCCCCATAATCTAGGATTAGGTCACACCTCTTTCAATCCATTTTTATACACCCTAATTCTGAGTTAATAGTGGGAGGTCTTCTGTTCAGGATCCTCATCTTTTGGCCAGAGTGGAGACAGCTCACAAAGAGTGTCTCCCTCTTTGGAGGACCTGTCCTGTCCTGCATTACGCAGACAACCAGCGCCGCACCTCCCATGAGGCGAAATGAAGCGACCGCTTCAGGCAGCGCTATGCCAGGGCCCCAGGGAGGGCGGCATTTTTGCTTACCTAAGCCAGTCCAGGACAAGCTGTCCTGGACTGGCTTAGCACCGAGCGGTGGATTGGGGAGGCCGCTGGAGCAGCGCTGCTCCAGCGGCCTCCCCTCACGCTCAGGCAGAGAGCAGGTCCTCTCTCTGCCTGCTCTCTGCCTGCGAACGCCGCTAAGCTCTGCCACCTTTGCTTCGCCCCACCCCACGCTCCGCCACGCCCCCTCCTCCCGGGAAGGGGGGGGGGGCGACTTTCTGTCATTCGCCTCGTGCAGCGAAAAGGGCAGGTTCACCCCTGACAACCTATTCATATGAATGGACACTTTGTAATACTTTGCTTCTCCTGTGGGGGTGCTACAGGGAAACTGAATACCTACTGCCAAGTTTCCCTACAGATGGCAGCTGATCGCTTAGGATCCCAACAAGGGGGTCATTTTGTGATCTATTTATTGTCAAGTGATCCCTCCAATGCGGAGAAGCCCTTTAAAGACTCGGCCGCGGCGGAGAGAAATAAACACATTAGAGTTAATATTTTCGTATTACTACACTGTTATGGCATGCCGGTTTCTCCTTCGAAAAAAAAAGAAGGTTTTTGTAAACCAGAGACACCTGGAAAGTTACTTCTCAGCCCTTCCTGGTCTCAGATTTCCTGTTTAATGTTGCACATTATGCGGTCGGCTTTTTACAATTTGCGGTCGTCCTCTCGATTGCCTTTCTTTGGTTCTACACGGATAAGCTTTGCTTAACACAAAGGAAGTAATCTTTCTAAAATTGCTGACCAGATCATTAAACGACTAGCCAGATTTCACAAGCCGAACGCTACGAGGAGACGTGCCTCTAAAGGCTTGGAAAGGAGCCGCAGCTCGGAACAGCAAACTCCTGATAATTGGGGATTTAATGAGGCTGCAGATCGCGAGATTTATTTCCGTACAGTCATAAAGCTTCTTTCTTTAAAAAAAAAAATAAAAAAAATTTAACAATGAGGTGAGGCCAGAGGGGCGAGCGGTTTGCGGATTAAGACAAGGTAGGACACACAGATGTAGCAGTGCCAGGTTTTGCTATTGGTCAGAACAACCGTCTCTTTGGAGGCGATGGGCAGAGTTGTTACAAAATAGCCTACGGGATTGGAATAGCTGGTGCATGGCGGGGGGGGGGGGGGGGGGCAGAATGCTTCCAGAAACAGAAGGGTTAATAGATTAGTGTTGACGATGAACAAAATGAAGCAAATGAAGAAACAAGAAATGTAAATCCCATCAATATTTGGTGTGACCTTTGTTCTTTGGAGGAGGAGTCCTGGAAGTGATGATCCGGCCCCTGCAGAGACAGCCCTGATCTCATCATCATCCAGTCCGTCTGGGATGACATGAAGAGACAAATGGATTGGAGCAAGCAACATACAGAGAACATCTGTGCTTAGTTCTCCAAGATGGCGGCGGGAACAACCTCCCTGCCCAGTTCTGCCAAAACCTGTAAGTACCGAGAAGAACTGATGGAAGGCAAAGGGCAAAGGTCACACCAAATATGGACGGGATTTACATTTCTCTTTTCTTCATTCAAAATAAACTATTAAAGGGGTCCAGGATGTAGGGCTGGATTAAAAAAACAAGCACAAAACTAAAAACCTCAGAACTGGGACTCATTCAGACTCGCTGGGATGGAGGTCATGAGGCTCACATGGCAGCGATGAGGACCCGGGGACTTATGTGCGTGACGACCTCTCCAGAAACCACCGAGATTCGTTTCAGTGGCAATGTGAGCCTCTCCACTTCTTGCATGGTGGAACACACAGAATAGGGGAATGGGACTAGACAATGGCGCCACCGGGTTAGTGGAGTAAGTCTATTTCTGAGTTCCAAATCTTAGAAACCACTTTAACCCTTTGATTTTTAAAAGCCTTGTTTCCAGCATATTGTCCACACCCACCTACAATTTTTGAACAGTATTGAGTGCCTTATCCTCTCGAACTCATGTTAGCGATGTTGGACATGTTCCCATTTTTGTATATCGTGGACCTATGTATGTTCAACTGCTGCTCCATTTATTGTCCTCACTGTGGTTGCCTGGTTGGGTAAAAATTTTGATGGAGGTCCCACCGCTAAGACCCCCCACCTGTCCACTGGATAGGCTCTCAAGTTTGGAAAACCCATTTTCAACAATCTTAGTATGGTATTCTAAATTAATACAGGGGAGTTATTGAGACCACCAGAGAAGAACATGATCTGGAGACCCCCATGTGTACACAGACAACCCGACTGATTTCAATGTGCACTGTGTAATGCTTCATTTGCCCTGTGGGGGCAGCGCAGAAAAACTGAAGACCTGCAAATCAATCCCTTTGATGACTGAAGAACTCATTACTCCAGTTCTCAACAGCAGGGCAGCCTATGACACATTTACACCCTTAGATTTTAGCCAGAATTTGTTAAGGACTCCAATTTGTCATGAAACCAATCCAACTCACTATAATGAGCATAAACACTGGGTGGCCACATATAGACACCTACAGGATAGACATCACAGGACAAAATAACACATTTATTTTAAGTCTGTCATCTTGCGTCGTTCAACTTGGGATATGCTGAGACAAGAGGAAAGGTAAAGAAGAAGACACCTGTGTTTTTGGAGACCTCTTTAGTATAGGCCTCTTTGGGATATCTGATCAATGGGGCCGGCCCCTGCACAAATCAGCTCTTCTAGGCCACGTCTGATGGCCACCAAAGTCAATGGGAGCTGATCCATTGTACCGGTGCCTAGTCACAATGCAGGGCAAGGAACCAAAGACCTCCGGCTCCCTGCAGCATATAGTAGGATCATCGGATGTGGCCTAGAACAGCTGACCCATGTAAGAGCCAGTTATTGACTCCCCACCGGTCAGATATTTATGGTTTTCCCTAAGAACGGACCACATATATATATATATATATATATATATATATATATATATATATATATATATGTATAGTCCTATGAAAAAGTTTGGGCACCCCTATTAATCTTAATCATTTTTAGTTCTAAATATTTTGGTGTTTGCAACAGCCATTTCAGTTTGATATATCTAATAACTTATGGACACAGTAATATTTCAGGATTGAAATGAGGTTTATTGTACTAACAGAAAATGTGCAATATGCATTAAACCAAAATTTGACCGGTGCAAAAGTATGGGCACCTCAACAGAAAAGTGACATTAATATTTAGTAGATCCTCCTTTTGCAAAGATAACAGCCTCTAGTCGCTTCCTGTAGCTTTTAATCAGTTCCTGGATCCTGGATAAAGGTATTTTGGACAAACAATTCAAGTTCAGTTAAGTTAGATGGTCGCCGAGCATGGACAGCCCGCTTCAAATCATCCCACAGATGTTCAATGATATTCAGGTCTGGGGACTGGGATGGCCATTCCAGAACATTGTAATTGTTCCTCTGCATGAATGCCTGAGGATTTGGAGCGGTGTTTTGGATCATTGTCTTGCTGAAATATCCATCCCCGGCGTAACTTCAACTTCGTCACTGATTCTTGAACATTATTCTCAATAATCTGCTGATACTGAGTGGAATCCATGCGACTCTCAACTTTAACAAGATTCCCGATGCCGGCATTGGCCACACAGCCCCAAAGCATGATGGAACCTCCACCAAATTTTACAGTGGGTAGCATGTGTTTTTCGTGGAATGCTGTTTCTTTTTGGACACCATGCATAACGCCTTTTTTTTATAACCAAACAACTCAATTTTTGTTTCCAAAATGAAGCTGCCTTGTCCAAATGTGCTTTTTCATACCTCAGGCAACTCTATTTGTGGCGTACGTGCAGAAACGGCTTCTTTCTCATCACTCTCCCATACAGCTTCTATTTGTGCAAAGTGCGCTGTATAGTTGACCGATGCACAGTGACACCATCTGCAGCAAGATGATGCTGCAGCTCTTTGGAGGTGGTCTGTGGATTGTCCTTGACTGTTCTCACCATTCTTCTTCTCTGTCTTTCTGATATTTTTCTTGGCCTGCCACTTCTGGGCTTAACAAGAACTGTCCCTGTGGTCTTCCATTTCCTTACTATGTTCCTCACAGTGGAAACTGACAGGTTAAATCTCTGAGACAACGTTTTGTATCCTTCCCCTGAACAACTATGTTGAACAATCTTTGTTTTCAGATCATTTGAGAGCGGGCTGTCCATGCTCGGCGAACATCAAACTTAACTGAACTTGAATTGTTTTGTAGAAAGAAATGGTCCAAAATACCTTCATCCAGGATCCAGGAACTGATTAAAAGCTACAGGAAGCGACTAGAGGCTGTTATCTTTGCAAAAGGAGGATGTACTAAATATTAATGTCACTTTTCTGTTGAGGTGCCCATACTTTTGCACCGGTCAAATTTTGGTTTAATGCATATTGCGCATTTTCTGTTAGTACAATAAACCTCATTTCAATCCTGAAATATTACTGTGTCCATCAGTTATTAGATATATCAAACTGAAATGGCTGTTGCAAACACCAAAATATTTAGAACTAAAAATGATTAAGATTAATAGGGGTGCCCAAACTTTTTCATAGGACTGTATATATATATATATATATATATATATATATATATATATAAATTCCATTCCAAACCTATTAAGTGCCTTGAAGCCTTTATATATACGACATATAATGTATCACTGGAACTGAGCAGCTTTCTACAGAGACCGCCATATTGTGATGGTCATGGAATTAATAGAGTACCAAAAATTTTTTGACTCAAAATGGTCTTCATCAAATTCCAATATACAAAATAACAACATCTTGAGGCTGAAACCAACAACCGGTTCAATATCAATCATTATCTTTCCACACTTGTTATCATTAAACCTCAAGTTGATCTCCCGACTTATCCAATGCTAAGTACCAGAATTAAAGCTGTCACTTGGAGGACGGAGGTAATCCCCCATAAGGACCTTCCTTCTGCCATAATCAGAGAAGAAGTCACTCTCCTCACTTCACGCCCCGCCATAAGATTCTCCACTGAGGTCATATAACAACAGCCCATAATGACAAGTGTGGGAAAACTCACCCGCTCTCATCCAAGACTTCATATATGAACATCCTACAGGAGAATCTAAACCTTCACTGCCCTCCTCGTCTTATCTAGCATTCACTGATACAAATGTACATCTAGCCAAATAAGAAAATGATCATAGGAATCATATTCTTAGAAGGAGCAGTATTATAGTAGTTGTATTCTTGTACATAGGAGCAGTATTATAGTAGTTATATTCTTGTACATAGGAGTAGTATTATAGTAGTTATATTCTTGTACATAGGAGCAGTATTATAGTAGTTATATTCTTGTACATAGGAGCAGTATTATAGTAGTTATAGTCTTGTACATAGGAGCAGTATTATAGTAGTTATATTCTTGTACATAGGAACAGTATTATAGTAGTTATATTCTTGTACATAGGAACAGTATTATAGTAGTTATATTCTTGTACATAGGAGCAGTATTATAGTAGTTATATTCTTGTACATAGGAGGTAGTATTATAGTAGTTATATTCTTGTACATAGGAGCAGTATTATAGTAGTTATATTCTTGTACATAGGAGTAGTATTATAGTAGTTATATTCTTGTACATAGGAGCAGTATTATAGTAGTTATATTCTTGTACATAGGAGCAGTATTATAGTAGTTATATTCTTGTACATAGGAGTAGTATTATAGTAGTTATATTCTTGTACATAGGAGCAGTATTATAGCAGTTATATTCTTGTACATAGGAGTAGTATTATAGTAGTTATATTCTTGTACATAGGAGTAGTATTATAGTAGTTATATTCTTGTACATAGGAGGTAGTATTATAGTAGTTATATTCTTGTACATAGGAGGTAGTATTATAGTAGTTATATTCTTGTACATAGGAGGTAGTATTATAGTAGTTATATTCTTGTACATGGGATTAGTATTATAGTAGTTATATTCTTGTACATAGGAGTAGTATTATAGTAGTTATAGTCTTGTACATAGTAGTATTATAGTAGTTATAGTCTTGTACATAGGAGCAGTATTATAGTCATCATATTCTTGTACATAGGAGCAGTATTATAGTAGTTATAGTCTTGTACATAGTAGTATTATAGTAGTTATAGTCTTGTACATAGGAGCAGTATTATAGTAGTTATATTCTTGTACATAGGAGGTAGTATTATAGTAGTTATATTCTTGTACATAGGAGTAGTATTATAGTAGTTATATTCTTGTACATAGGAGGTAGTATTATAGTAGTTATATTCTTGTACATAGGAGTAGTATTATAGTAGTTATATTCTTGTATATAGGAGTAGTATTATAGTTATATTCTTGTACATAGGAGTAATATTATAGTAGTTATATTCTTGTACATAGGAGCAGTATTATAGTAGTTATATTCTTGTACATAGGAGCAGTATTATAGTAGTTATATTCTTGTACATAGGATTAGTATTATAGTAGTTATATTCTTGTACATAGGAGGTAGTATTATAGTAGTTATATTCTTGTATATAGGAGTAGTATTATAGTAGTTATATTCTTGTACATAGGAGTAATATTATAGTAGTTATATTCTTGTACATAGGAGTAGTATTATAGTAGTTATATTCTTGTACATAGGAGCAGTATTATAGTAGTTATATTCTTGTACATAGGAGGTAGTATTATAGTAGTTATATTCTTGTACATAGGAGACAGTATTATAGTAGTTATATTCTTGTACATAGGAGTAGTATTATAGTAGTTATATTCTTATACATAGGAGCAGTATTATAGTAGTTATATTCTTGTACATAGGAGCAGTATTATAGTAGTTATATTCTTGTACATAGGAGCAGTATTATAGTAGTTATATTCTTGTACATAGGAGCAGTATTATAGTAGCTATATTCTTGTACATAGGAGTAGTATTATAGTAGTTATATTCTTGTACATAGGAGACAGTATTATAGTAGTTATATTCTTGTACATAGGAGTAGTATTATAGTAGTTATATTCTTATACATAGGAGCAGTATTATAGTAGTTATATTCTTGTACATAGGAGCAGTATTATAGTAGCTATATTCTTGTACATAGGAGTAGTATTATAGTAGTTATATTCTTGTACATAGGAGACAGTATTATAGTAGTTATATTCTTGTACATAGGAGTAGTATTATAGTAGTTATATTCTTATACATAGGAGCAGTATTATAGTAGTTATATTCTTGTACATAGGAGTAGTATTATAGTAGTTATATTCTTGTACATAGGAGTAGTATTATAGTAGTTATATTCTTGTACATAGGAGTAGTATTATAGTAGTTATATTCTTGTACATAGGAGCAGTATTATAGTAGTTATATTCTTGTACATAGGAGTAGTATTATAGTAGTTATATTCTTGTACATAGGAGCAGTATTATAGTAGTTATATTCTTGTACATAGGAGTAGTATTAGGCTGTATTCCGCTATGATTAAGGGACACTAAAAATCTGTCCCGAAACGCGTCAGCGGTTTTTGGTTTTATTTTCACATTTTTCTATCTTTTTCTCACTATGTTCTGTTGTTAAACCTCTGAATGTATTCACCCATTTGGGGTGAGTCCTTTTAAAAGTATGAAATAAAGTTTTTTTTTGAGTTTTAACCTCCTCTGAGCTGCAGATCCTTCAAACTTTGTTTGAATCCTTTTATGGAATTTTTTCTCATCGTTTTGCTCCAAGAGGTCAAGGAGAACAGGGTCGTGCACCACAGGAGGACAAGTGAACGGAAGATAGGTGAGCTACTTCTCTATTTTTTCTAAAAGTGTAGTTATATTCTTGTACACAGGAGGTAGTATTATAGTGATTACATCTTTGTACATAGGAGCATATTGATGATCTGTCCTCTGTCTTGCGTCATGTAGTATATAGAGGATCTGTCCTGTGTGGTGTAGTATATAGAGGATCTGTCCTGTGCGGTGTAGTATATAGAGGATCTGTCCTGTGCGGTGTAGTATATAGAGGATCTGTCCTGTGTGGTGTAGTATATAGAGGATCTGTCCTATTTGATGTAGTATATAGAGGATCTGTCCTGTGCGGTGTAGTATATAGAGGATCTCTCCTGTGCGGTGTAGTATATAGAGGATCTGTCCTGTGTGGTGTAGTATATAGAGGATCTCTCCTGTGTGGTGTAATATATAGAGGATCTGTCCTGTGTGGTGTAGTATATAGAGGATCTGTCCTGTGTGGTGTAGTATATAGAGGACCTGTCCTGTGTGGTGTAGTATATAGAGGACCTGTCCTGTGTGGTGTAGTATATAGAGGACCTGTCCTGTGTGGTGTAGTATATAGAGGATCTGTCCTGTGCGGTGTAGTATATAGAGGATCTGTCCTGTGCAGTGTAGTATATAGAGGACCTGTCCTGTGTGGTGTAGTATATAGAGGACCTGTCCTGTGTGGTGTAGTATATAGAGGATCTGTCCTATTTGGTGTAGTATATAGAGGATCTGTCCTGTGTGGTGTAGTATATAGAGGATCTGTCCTGTGCGGTGTAGTATATAGAGGACCTGTCCTGTGTGGTGTAGTATATAGAGGATCTGTCCTGTGCAGTGTAGTATATAGAGGATCTGTCCTGTGCGGTGCAGTATATAGAGGATCTGTCCTGTGTGGTGTAGTATATAGAGGATCTGTCCTGTGTGGTGTAGTATATAGAGGATCTGTCCTGTGCAGTGTAGTATATAGAGGATCTGTCCTGTGTGGTGTAGTATATAGAGGATCTGTCCTGTGCGGTGCAGTATATAGAGGATCTGTCCTCTCCCTCTGAATACTGTGTAACGGTGCAATAGACCATATAAGAACTATACAGCCAATGGATATGGCAGACGTCCGATTTAGGGTTAAACTTTTAATGGATGTCGAACAAAGAACAGAAACCCTTCAATGCATCAGTGCTGAAGGCCAAACCACAGTAGCTCAGTTGCAAATATGTCCCCCCTCCCCCCACAAGGTACCAATTGTAAAGGGAAACCGTAGCATCCTTTGATAAATGCAGGTCAAGCTGTTTTCTGTTCTTCTAACCTTGGAGAGACATTAGTGAGCGCCAAGTAGTTACTTTCATGCAGGATAATATGAAGCACAGCGCTGGAATCTGTTTCAAGCCAAGCCAGGCGCTCCTCTCGCTGCCAGTAACAGTAGACATGTCAAACACATCTACCACACAAGGTGATGCCCGCAAGTGTATTACCCCATCTTCTAGCAGGAGACGAGGGGCACGGGGAAAGACGCGGCCCTCCATTACTGAAAACAAACACAAACTCGGCGACCTCTGGCACCGGCCCGCACTATTATTGGGCAGGTGCCACTGTTTTGACTGCACGAGATGTTTTGGAAAAATAGGTTGAAAAATTATACATTTTGGAAAATATTTTGGGATTCGAGATTTGTCAAGTCTACGAGAATAGAAGAAGAAAAAAAAATTCCATTGCTTTCTTCTGCAGATATATTTTTGTAAAAGGTATTTGTGTAATGTCAAAAATGTTCTGCATTCATAGAATGAAGAGTTTATTCGCGTCGGATACGGAGAGATAAGGTTTTATCTTCGGCTCGGCGGGGTTATCTGTCAGAATCACTTCCACTATTGGCCCCCGGCTTTGTGTCCTTCCCTCCGTCATCGCTGTCCTTATCCCAGTCCTTCATAGACGCTCCCATCATGAAGTCATCGCGGAGGATGTTCCATTCTGATGTGTTCTGAGTTTTCGCAGCGGCCTGGAATGGGCAGAGATTTGCGAGTTAGTGTCAAAAATATTCATGGGAGGGAGGGGGGGCAAAATCCAGGAATTGGAGTTTGGGAAAGGTAGATAATAAAAAATAAAGTGGATTCACCTGTCCCTGGCACAGCAACGTGCCAATACTGGAAGTCCTCAACTTCTTGTGACCAACCGGTGGTCTCAGTCAGCTCCTGAGGGTGAGGGCTTCCAGCACTGATGCACCAGTGGCAACAACAAAGTGCCAGGGACAGGGCACTTTGCTGTATTTTTTTTTTTTACATCGTTTAACATCTTCACCTGTCCCCGACACAGCGATGTGCCATGTCTTGTGCCAATACTGGAAGTGCTCAACTTCTTGTGAGGAACCGGTGATCTCAGTCAGCTCCTGAGGGTGAGGGCTTCCAGCATTGACGCACCAGTGGCAACAACAAAGTGCCAAGGACAGGGGACTTTGCTTTATTATTACTTTACATAGTTTGCCTCCCCTGGCCTCCAAATTCCTGGACAACCCCTTTAAAGATAACTTTAGTAAAAATAAAAACTTAAGTTTCCTCCCACATGCCAAAATTATACTGATATATATGTGCGTAAAACTGCTGACCCTTGTGGGTGTTGGGGATGAGCATCTGTATGGCAGTCACTGACTCCCCTACTCCACAATCCTCTCTGCACTAAAGGGTCTCCAAGAGAAAAGCACATTACAAATATGTGCCATTGATAAATGGGCATGCCTCTTCCTGGTGTGATGCAGCTCCTTCTCCCCTCTCACATCATGCAGTCTCAGAGTCACAAGATGCACTGGGCTTAAAGGGCTTTTAAAAGGCTTTTTTAAGATGTGGGATTGTCGGACACCCTGGACACGTATTGTTTGAAGTGGCAGTGGCAATCCTGCTTCTTATAAGATGTCAGTGAGGTGGAGGTGCCACATTGTTCTAGATACAGATTTAGGGTAAAGTCTCACATGTCAGAATTGGGAATAAGTCTTTTTTTTGTTATACGACACCATTAAAGGAGTTTTCTGGGGCTATGCTACTGAGCTCCACTTTCATGGGCAGTGACATCATGTCAATGCCAATACAAATAGGACTGAGATGCAGTACCAAGCACAGCCACTATACAATGTATGGCGCTGTGCAACACTCAGTATCAACCTGTTCATTGCAATAATACGGTCATCAGGAGCCAGTTAGCTCTTACCAGCACACACTGGCACACACTCCATGACATATATGTTGCAATATGGAACGCACAACACACCAGAGTCGCACATGGTATAATGTGTGTGGTCAGCGCTAAAAGCCAGTTCAGATTTCTAATTTTTTTTTTTTTTTTTTTACTGTCCAGGGATCAGGAAGCGCTTTCATTGAAGCATGTAATCTGCATACAGAGTAGCATTCCTATGCCCTTCCATAAAGATATTTCACATGACTGTATGTTTAAACAATAACCGGCGTTTGCCAAAGGTATTAACAGGACTCCGGACAATATGATACAATAGCGCCACCATGTGGAATACAAATGGAATAGATAGAGTGACCGGACAGCAGCACAGCATCTGTAAATGGATACTGGATACAAGGGACCTAAGGCTATATAGTTGGAGCCCTGCAAATTTACATTCTGAGGGTGCATTCACACGGAGTATACGCTCACTGATTCTGAACGTGTAACTCGTTCCGAATCAGCAGCGTTAAAACAGATCCCATTGCTTTCTATGGGAGCCATCATAGAAATGAATGGGCTGCTCTATGGGGAGCGCACGTATGCCGGCTCCCATAGAAAGCAATGGGATCTGTTTTAACGCCGCTGATTCGGAACGAGTTACACGTTTAGAATCAGTGAGCGTATACTCCGTGTGAATGAACCCTTACATGCTAAGATGAGGCTTTGTAGAAGTCGTCGGCGCCAGTTCTACAAGACTTTCTGTGCTCCACTAATATCCCTCTGGTATTTGCTTGTAAACAGCCGAAATCCAAGTGATAATCGGGAGGGAAAGAGGTTTCCTTTCTTTGCACAGCCCAGACACAATACCTGCCTATAAAACACACAGGGTCGTCTTTTGTCCTCTTCACAAACAGCGACGATAAAGATCCCAATCTATGTTTGGTTTGGGCTCTGGACACCTGTTCGACATTCCAGGGGGCTCATTCCCATGTCCTCAGGGCAGATACCGGAAAGTCGTAGCTAGGAAGGGGCTTAAGATGGATCCATCACATTGAACCAACTCTGGTGTGAGATGTCCAATACTCGTAAAAATAGTGAGGCTTAGAAATGCTCCTCCGGGAGTCTGGATTAGAGGTCCATGTTGAGAGACTTCTATATCCTCGTGGAAATTATAAATTATGTCCCTTCAACAAAACAGGGATTTGGAGTCATAGGATATATGTAACGTAGGACATCCGTAACGTAGGACATCCGTAACGTAGGACATCCGTAACGTAGGACATCCGTAACGTAGGACATCTGTAAGGCTCACCAACTTATGGAACCAAATTTAAGAAGCCCTTTGGAGGAGGATTCCTGGAAATTAAGACATGGCCCCCACAGATATAGCCCTGATCTCAAAATCATCTAGTCTGTCTGGGATGACATGAAGAGACAGACGGATTGGAGCAAGGCTACATCCACAGATCTGTTCTTAGTTCTCCAAGATGGCGGCGGGAACAACCTCCCTGCCAAAAACGGTCTCCAAGAACAGAGAAGAACTGATAGAAGGTGAAGGGCAAAGGTCACACCAAATATTCATGGGGTTTACATTACAGTATATGCATATGGTGGATCAAGGGGCACGATCCATTTGTGATTTTCATTTGTGGTAGGCTAAAACACCGACTCAGACCCCTCTGGTTTTCAATAGTCTGACTCCAACTCTACCTCCTTCATAAATGGCGGACAATCATGGTCAGGCAGAAGATGTAAAACCCCTCTAACTTAAAATAAAAGCCAGAGACTGAATTCCTATGAAAAAAAAGGAACAAACTAGCCAGAGCTAGCTCTCGACTCCACCAAGCTGGATATAGTATTAGATGATCGACCCAGTGGAAGCAGCAGTCAAATAATAAGCAGCAGCTCCTCATCCCTTGAGAAGCCCTCTTGGACGTCCAGACCCACATGACTCCCCCCAGCCATACAGAACTTTCCTGAAACCTTGTTTAAAACCAATGGCATAGATGGGGCCGAGGTTTCTGAGTTCTAGCCTAGTTGTAGTGCAAAATTTAGAAAGTGTTTCCATACTTTGACCAAGTCAAAAATCCTAATGTTTACGCCACATGTTATAGTGGTAAAGCAGGTGGAGTAGTCTACAGATGTGCCAGACTCAACCAGTATTACAATGCTCAGGACCAAAGCATTGGATACCATGCATGGGAAGAACGCCAATGACCAGATACACCGGTCACGTCCTGGTGTGGCTCCATCAATGTAAAGACCACTGGTGGACCATCGGAACTTCTGCACTAGATCAGTAGGATATTGAGGAGGTCAGTGCTATTTTTTTTCTTGCAATTTTATCAAGGAACCCCTTTGTTGTATCCAAAGCTCATTGACAGAAGACCCCTTTAACAAAACTGAATTGTTGGAAGCAGATATTTTGGTAGAACCTTCCATCTGAAGCTTTGGTAGAGCATATTACAAGGACACATATGTTTTTGGGAAATCAACATGCAAGCTTGAAAGAACTGAAGAAAGGAGAAGACGACCACCACCAGCAACAATAGGTGTGTGGAAAGTCATAAGAACCGTAAACATAAGCCGGCTGAAGATCCAAACACTTGGGAGAAGCTCTTCATGTGGCCATTGGGAATCCCAACAAATCCAATGTCTTCACTAACTCTTTAGGAGGACACTCCAGCGTCTTCGTGTTTGGTCAGCTGCCGTCAATTTGTAGGGTAAGAATACATTGTTGGACGTACACAAGCCAGATAATGAATGTAATCCCTGACTACACAGAGCAGAAGCCAAGAGGAATCTCTGTTTACATGACGTGTCAAGAGGTACCAGGCTGCAACGGCTGGAGAGCTCCTCACCTATTAAACCGGTAAAGGGGGAGACACAATCAAAGGGGGTGAGCAGGAGACCACCCAGCGACTGAGCCACAATAGCAGACATTGGAATTAGTGAGGACACGTCTATGGTTTAAAAAGTGACTCATAAAAAAGGACAAAAAAGCTGCGATGATAAACCTAAATAACCTCGTGCCCTTCACCAAGTCAGGAGATAACTTGTACCATTCACTTTGCGAGAAAAAAATTGCAATTTGATGCAAAGTGAAAATTTTTGCTCTAAATTGGAGGACCATGAAAAGTTATTAGGGAATTTTTTTTTTTTGCCTTCGTCTGGATCAACTTGATAGGTTGGACTTGATTGACTTGAATCTTAGTCCAGTCTTATCTATGACTAGCTTTTACCCACGACTTCGTCCGCGGAACCCCGACCCCTACGGGACCCACCTGGAGCGGTGCGCAGGCTTGTTCCTTTGCCTTGTGTCCGCAGTGGGCCCTTCCTACACCTGTGGGTCCATGGAGCCTCGGGGCCCACCTTGAGGCCCGCTGGAACTGTTTACCTCCTGTCCCTCCTGGCGGCCGCCACCCCCATTTCTCTCTACCCGCTTCCCCATGTGGCCACTCGTTCCTCCTACCCCGTGCCCCTTTGCCCCCTAGGAACGTGCCCCCTTTCCCCCTAACCCCATGCCCCCTTCTCCCGTGTTACCTACTCCGTGCCCCCTTTTCCCCCTACCCCCCGTCTTACCTACCCCGTGCCCCCCCACCCTGCGGCCTGCTGGAACTCTTTACCTCGTCTCCCTCCTGGCGCCCGCCACCCCCCTTTGTCCCTACCCGCTTCCCAATGTGGTCACTCCTTCCTATTACCCCATGCCCCCTTTTCCCCCCATCATACCCTGCCGACCGTGTGTCCCCTTTCCCTCTACCAACCTGTGGCCCCATCCTCACCACACCCTGGGCTTCCCGTGCACCGATGTTCCGACTTGTAGTGTCCAGAGACGGCAGACGCTGCGGGACAGCTGGCCGAACCGGCGTTCTAGAGCGCGGCGTAGGCGACCCCCTGTCCGGCCGCAGCAGAGTACTGCGGTCCCGTGGTGAGGCCACACAGGTGGGGCAGCGTATGGACTTGTCGCTGCCCCAGAGTGGAGGCCCTTGTGCAGGACGCCCCGGACCTCTCAGAGACGCCATGTTGGTGTGGACGGCGGCCGGACAATAACTCCACCCACATAGAGAAGCGGCACCCAATCAGGTGAGCTGCTGAAAGGCATGGGATGACGTCATCCCAGGTCCTACAGCGTGCCAGGTCCTGCAGCGAATTAAACCGTGAGAAGCACCGGGCACGGGAGTGAATTGCGGTGATGTACGGAAATTCCATGTAGCCTATTGTTCAATCCAGGACCCAAGGTATGTCAGACAAATCCGTTCGCCCATGTAGGTGTGATTGAGGAACAAACATCCAAACACATACTTTCACCTTTATAATATTAGTAGGATGTTACACCTCGGTCTCCACCATGGTCTGTCCACAGGTCTCAAAAAGTGGAAAAAGGCCAAAGTGGTACATCTCTGGTACAAATTGGGGTTGGCGTATGGAAAATGTGCCAATTTTACATCAATTTCCCGGCGTACAAGCTTTAGTAAATTCCCCTCCAGAGTTCCAAAAATGAGACAATGTTTTTTGTTTTTAGTTTCTATATCCAGGTGTCCCAGCATGCAACTTTATTTAACCTAAAAAAAAAAGCGATGAGACAGTCAGCAGGAGGATTTAGCGAAACATCTAACGTTTCCAGTAGCCAAGAACCAAGTCATCAAGAACACGAGCAACATGAGACCAGGTTATTAGAAAATAAACCCAGCGCATGACAGCGGAGCGCTCAGATAGATGGATTACCCTCTTAGATGGAAGTGACTTCATAAACCCCCCAAATATGATTTCTGGAGCAGCGATCTTGGCAAACAAGCCGTGCAGGAATGAGTGCGTTTGATCTGATTCATTCTTCCCCAAAGGGCCACAAATAAATTAAATGCCGCCAACTGAAAAACCAGAACAGAGTTAAAGACCCCGGGAAAGACAATGACCAAAAAAAAAAAAAGCAATAGGTTGAATAAGGATAATGCAATACCTTGATAAAAACACTGCGAGATATGAAAGGAGAGCGCTGGCCCCGGGCCCGAATATAATCAACACCATATGGGCATCCAAAAACTTCTACACTCTGCTCGGTGGGTGAAGGGGCAGCACACATAAAGCAAATATTCATCAGATGCTTATGGACTACGCTGATAATGTGAACAGCGTGTAAACAGCACTTCTGGAAGAGAAGCCGGAGAAAGATGGACGGAGCTGAGGGATGATTCTCTGGACGGGCTGGGGTCTGCACAAAAAGTGGAGGCGCTAGAGGTACGGCTGCTTGAAGGTTCCTCAATCATAAGTTGAACACAAGGTGCCCTGCTGATGGGATACCATTGTTTGGCTGTAGCTGCCAGCAAGTGATTAATTTCCCTGCAGCACCTCCGCAGGAGAGATGAGGTATTACAGCGTGTAAACAGCACTTCTGGAAGAGAAGCCGAAGAAAGATGGACGGAGCTGAGGGAAGACTCTCTGGACGGGCTGGGGTCTGCACAAAAAGTGGAGGCGCTAGAGGTACGGCTGCTTGAAGGTTCATCAATCATAAGCTGAACACGAGGTGCCCTGCTGATGGGACACCATTGTTTGGCTGTAACTGCCAGCAAGTGATTAATTTCCCTGCAGCACCTCCGCAGGAGAGATGAGGTATTACACCATTCCTGTAGAAACAAATTGCAAATGTGCCAGGTCATAGCAAGGGAGTGAGCACGAAAGAGTGAGCAAATGAGATGCTCTCACCCGCAATAATTGAAGCTGTGAGAAAAAAAAATTTGATCGGTGGGATGCTTAGACCCGGACCAATCACTAAAGACAAAGGAGCAGAAACACTAATCTGACCTCTGTGCTCCCTGGATCAGCAGACAGAAAGTCTACAGGGGACATTTAGGAAGACTGGTGTAATGATTTGCACAAAAAACCCCAAAAACCTGCAACTTTTTATATCTTGAACTCCAGAAAACTAGCACTGACAAGGCATGACAAATCCACCCCAATGAGTCCATGCAACGCTCAAGGACTCCAACCAAGATACCCCTCGGCTAAGGAACTGCACCCATTCTTGGGGGTCCCAGCACCCAGACTTCTATCAATCAAAACTTCGGACGTGTCCCTAAGACATGTCACAAAATTTTTGAAAAATCTGTTTAACAAATAAGATATTTGATTTGAAAAATAGGTCATTTCTTGGTGAGTCACTCCCTTTAAGAGTAGGCTCTTTGTTGGTTTAATGGTTAAAGGGGGTGTCCAGATTAAAAAAGGGGTCCTGGGTACATGCAGTAATCGTGTATACCTGCAGTAAACAATAGAGCAGTAGGGGGGATCCATCGGGGTGATAATTTGGCATTACCAGGAGAGCCGAGTTTGCTCGGCTACCGCATAAAAAAAGAGTCGCCACCGCTATGGAAAAAAAGCGAGTCGTACAAATTACCTGAAGTGCCGTGTGATGTGGCGGGGCGTATTAATTTTAATGTAATCCTGATGAACACGCAGTCGGCCTCTCCTGGCTCTAGATGTGAAGAGCGGATCGTAAAAACCATAAACTTAATGAAATCCAAAGCTCGGCACAATCCATAATAAACTCTTTCAAGGTGTACATGGAGCACAAGTGCAGATAAAGCCGCGGCGCGGGCTCACTCATTATACGGGGGCTCCTGAAAGGCCGAATTGTTCCATCACAAAAAGCTCTGCACCTTCCTAATAGACTAGAAGGAGACTGTACACTGCCGGATGTCACTGAATGGAAGCGCGACGGCCGTAGATCAATACAGAGCTATATATAACTGTATCCAGAGACAAAGAGCCGCCTCTCAAGCTTACCTGCACTGATACACTGTAACAAATCATCAGCACAGGAGAGAGATTTACCAGCAGAATAGTGAGCGCAGCTCTGGAGTATAATACAGGATAAGTAATGTAATGTATGTACACAGTGACTGCACCAGCAGAATAGTGAGCGCAGCTCTAGAGTATAATACAGGATAAGTAATGTAATGTATGTACACAGTGACTGTACCAGCAGAATAGTGAGCGCAGCTCTGGAGTATAATACAGGATAAGTAATGTAATGTATGTACACAGTGACTGCACCAGCAGAATAGTGAGCGCAGCTCTGGAGTATAATACAGGATAAGTAATGTAATGTATGTACACAGTGACTGCACCAGCAGAATCGTGAGCGCAGCTCTGGAGTATAATACAGGATAAATAATGTAATGTATGTACACAGTGACTGCACCGGCAGAATCGTGAGCGCAGCTCTGAAGTATAATACAGGATAAGTAATGTAATGTATGTACATAGTGACTGTACCAGCAGAATAGTGAGCGCAGCTCTGGAGTATAATACAGGATAAGTAATGTAATGTATGTACACAGTGACTGTACCAGCAGAATAGTGAGCGCAGCTCTGGAGTATAATACAGGATAAGTAATGTAATGTATGTACACAGTGACTGTACCAGCAGAATAGTGAGTGCAGCTCTGGGGTATAATACAGGATAAGTAATGTAATGTATGTACACAGTGACTGTACCAGCAGAATAGTGAGCGCAGCTCTGGGGTATAATACATAATGTGATATAGTATTGTTACATCTCTGGGGGATAGATTTTTTCACACATAACATGTCAGGGCAGTAACACAACAACCTACCCCCACATAAGTCGCACATAGAGGGAGGGGTAGTCATAAACCTTCCCCACAGACTCTGCAGGTGCCCCATAAGGTCAGCACATTGTAGTGAATAGAGTCGTGACATTTACATGTATTTGGCAGTTTGATACATCAGCGCCGGGAATAACGAGAGCCAGCGAGAAGTTGCAGGAGGGCGCACACGGTAACAACTAAAAGGCGGAACCCCCCTTTAAATGTTAAAAGCTTCTCAGCAGCCTTTGATGACGGATCTGAAGTAACCTTTCCCTATCAGGCGTCCGGTTCCAAGTATCTGTTATTGAAAGGCAGAAAACCGCCGCTCGGTGGTAAAGTAACCTTCAGCGCGGCCACACAAACAAAAACCATATGACAATATGTTTATGTGGTAATTGGATCAAGCACGGCTTCCTGGCATCCAAAAAGCACTTAGAGGTAAAAGGAGGGGTGTGTGGGGAGGCCGAGCGCACCCCTCTCTAGTCAGCGTACATCAAAGTGTAAACATCAACACTCGGAGACCACGGGCTCCGCACACTCTGTTACTGCCGCATGATCAGGGAACATTTGTTTTTTAGATCTGCTCTATTACCGAATAGAAACCACACAAACATTTTCCAGGAGAGGACTTGGGCAGGGACTCGCAGGGGAGTTCAGAGGGAAGGAAAACTGGGCCCATTATTAGAAGCATTAGCTCATGAGAGGCGCCGCTCCGTGCCAAGGCCAGTTAAAGAAGGCCCGCTTGCCTACTAGGCACTTTTTAGGAGGACGTTTACAGCACGTTCTGTGCAGTGCTGAAAAGTGTAGGAGAGGAGAGGGACGGGGGAGTCAGCACGGACCCGGAGAGGACAAGCTAGGGATATGTGGCTGTAGAGAGGGTATTTTGTGATCAGTATATCAATAGCCTGTCCTTAGGCTATGAACATCACGTTGGTGGGGGTCCGACTCTTGGCACCCCCATCTGACAGCTGTTGAACATGTGAACCTACCTTTAGGGTTTTCGTTGGTATGCAAATGAGTTCTCTCGCAGCACTGGGGGCGACCCCAATGCTGTGAGAGAAATCTCCAGCGCCGCCTACATCTTCTTCAGGAACGACGCATCTTCCTCCGACGCTGGTGGTCAAACTTCTAGGCCTCGGGCAGAGCAGACTGCGCATGCCCGCGGCCACAAAAAAAATGGCCGTTTTTCTTGTGGCTGCAGGCATGCGCAGTCGACTCTGCCCGAGGCCTAGAAGTTTGACCCCCAGTGTCGGAAGAAGACACAGGAAGAGCCCGTTCCTGAAGAAGATGGAGCTGGCAGCATTGGGTGTGGCAGCATTGGGTCGCCCCCAGTGACGTTTGAGCGCTGAGGACCGCCCCCAGTGCTGCGAGAGAACTCATTTGCATAAAGACGAAAACCGTGATTTCTACCGAACGGCGGCATGGAGAAGACATCTAAAGGTAGGAGAAGAATAGCCTTTCTTAAGGCTATTCCTACGTGTGATCGACAAAAAAAATGTGATTTTAATGATAGAACCCCTTTAAGTGTCCTACTCGATCTGTCCACAGTTTATTCACCTGGGCTTAATCGGCGGGGAACACATTGCCTTGGCATCTCACCGCGGAGAACCGGAGTCTGGAAAATGGCAAGAAATTCCTCTTCATTTTCCGCCGTGTGAATAGCATCTTAGTTGTGATGCCGCAGGATATTGCATCTCTGCACCGAGCCCCTTGGTCGCTCGGCCTCCTCCCTTGTCTCCTGATATCACAGGCAGTTAGGGGCTGGCTTCAGTATACTAAGTATATACTTTACCTGGTGGCTACGGGCTGGGTCACCTCCTGAGTCATATGATCAGAACCAGCACCAGACCCACGGGCTGCTCCACCTCCTCCTTCATCCTCAATTTTCACAGGTAGTTCCTGTTGACTTGCAGTATGAGGTCTAAGCCTAAAATAACTACCGTTCTGTGTGTGAGCCTTGGATTTTTCTACCGCATGTAGACAGGCCATGCTGGGTGTAGTAGTGTTACACACTGGACGCCATGGTCTCAGGTATCAGATCTGCAGTCTATATTACGTACAGGCCAACAGATCATAAGACCTAGTATCACGACCAGGATAGTTGAACTAGGATATTATGACAATGACTAAAAAGGGTCGCCCATCGGCCTAAAACCGCCACTACAACGCGGTCATTTCACCGTCTTGTTCACGGGGTAATTATGGCCATTGAGCCTTTTCTCGCTGCTATTCTATGTAAAGTGTATGGCCAGGAGGTACCGTCCATACTCCCTAACAGAAGAAACCATTTTACGTCATTCCATTTGAAAGGCAGCGCTGCCCCCTGCAGGGAAAGGTATGGAACTTTCGAACTATGGACCAAAACTCTTGGCAATAAAATAAATTCCTTATTTTGCAAATCTTGGACGATGAGAAATAAGAGTATTTTTGGGCAATAGCAGCCACTTGAATGGTACTGAGCTGCTGCTGTGTCATGTGACCAATGAATGTGACGTCATCAGGACAGAGAAGAGGCTGCAGCGCCTGTGTTCTTCAAACAACTGATCAGGGAGTCCCAGGCATGGAACTGCACCAACCGCTAGAGATGAGCGAACACTATTCCAAACTGCCGTTTCGAATTGCACGCACCTATAGGAATGAATGGACGCAGCCGGCACGCAGGGGGTTAAGCGGCCGGCCGCTTCCATTCATTCCTATGGGAGCGTGCTATTCGAAACGGCAGTTTCAAATAGTGTTCGCTCATCTCTACCAACCACATAATGAGGGACACGTCATCGATATATAGGCCCAGGAAAACCAGGCTGTGCCTGGTACTGCAGCTCAGTCCCGTTAAAATGACATTGTTAACAGTGCAGAAATAAAAACCTGGGGGTCAGATAACCCTTTGAACCCCTAAAACACTGCGACCAGTGCACAGTTAAAGTCACTTTAATGGACTTGACCTGCAGTATCATTTGGGGGCTAGAAAAACCCCTTTAAACAAGTAGCTGAGACTTCTCTGATCCTAACTGTAGGTCTATGGACGATCTTCCAGGTGCCCATGTAAGTATGGCCATGTCTAGGCCGACACGAATGTCAAAAACTGAATATGTAAAATAAGTTTTGCCCCCACTACCTGCCATAGAATTTACCTTATAACTAGAGATGAGCAAGTAGTATTTGATCGAATACAACGGTATTCAAAATACTCGTACTCGGTCAAATACTACGCGGTAAACGCAGTAAAAATTCGATTCCCCTCCCACCTTCCCTGGCGCTTTTTTTACACCAATAACTGTGCAGGGGAGGTGAGACAGGAACTAGGACAACGTAGGCATTGGAAAAAAAACGTATACAGTAGAGATGAGCGAGTAGTGAAATATTCGACTATTTGATCGCATACTACTCGCTCATCTCTACTTATAACTAGTCCTGTCATGGATGATGTATATGTATTATATATATGGATATAACTACATGGGGCCCACGTCACCAGACACAACGCACCTTTTTTCCCCTCGGTCGCTCGCCCGTTTCCTCTTGGCCCTCCTTCCCTCTCAGAACATTAATGAAGTCTTTCTTGGACACAGAAGACATGAGTTTGCTCTTCTTCCTCTCCGAATGTCCAACTTCTTTCATCTTATCGTTGATGTTGCCCTGGTGGGTTTTCACGGCGTTGAACAACTGTACGACACCTCTGCGGGGACAGAAGACAAGTAACCGGTCAGAGCTACAGTCCAGGCGATACGTCATGTACATACAGCATTAAGGAGAAAGCTATAATTGTACACAGTCCAGTCATATTAGTGTGACCGCCTCAGCGTTAAATAACCAATGGCAGAAGGCGCGTGTCATCAGCCATCTGGGTGCACTCATCATTGTGGAAGGCACAATGGATCTACACAAGTAGGCATCTATCCTTGCAGACCATGTTCACCCCTACATGTGAATTGTTCTTCCTCAGGATGATGGCATCTACCAGCAGGACAATGCAACGTGTCATAAAGCTCACAGTGTACGTGTGTGGTTCGCGGAGCACCATCATGAGTTTACCGTTCTCCCTTGGCCAGCAAAGTCCCCAGACTTAAAGCCAATAGAGAATCTGTCGGACCACCCCGATCGGGTTGTTCGCGCCATGGATACTCAAATGCGTAACCTAGCGCAGCTGGCCACAGCACTGGAGTCGGCATGGCTCAACATCCCAGTGACCATCATCACAACATCCCCTCTCTTCCTGCACGTCTCACAACGGTCCGCTCTGCCAAAGGGGGTTATTCTGGATTTTGACACGAGGTCCCATTAATGTAACTGGACTGTGTATGTGCCTATATACCCGACCAGTAGGGTGCGCAATACATGGGAGAGCACATGGTACCGGAGTGGATGGAGTTGTCATTGTCATATATACAGCAGAGCCCAGCTGAGACCAGGAGAGGACGCTACAGTATGGAGGGGCGCTATTGAGTGACTACTAATGTCCCGCTGTGACTATTATTGGGACTGGGTAACGTAACATAAGCTATAGTTATGCTGCTGCCCCCGATTTTAGTAGTAGACAACAACCCGCCATTTATACAACTGGGTGTTATTCCAGGAGGAAGGATATAAAGGATATATATATACTGTATATAGTCTTGATGTATAGATATACACATGCATTGCGCTCTCTCTTCGCCCATTAGATCCCTTTATTCGGCAGCTCCTCTTCCATAAATCCTGCGGCTCCTCCGCGGCTGATCCCTTATTGGATCCAGATTCGGTCTGACGCATCATCTCCGATATTAGTGTGAAAAAAAACCTGCAGTGAAATCTAAGAGGAAGTGAGAAGTGTCGGCTTGTAGGGGCTGCGGGGTCCCG
The DNA here is from genome assembly GCF_031893055.1 of Leptodactylus fuscus. Taxonomy (NCBI): domain Eukaryota; kingdom Metazoa; phylum Chordata; class Amphibia; order Anura; family Leptodactylidae; genus Leptodactylus; species Leptodactylus fuscus. The sequence continues at coordinate 18,185,641 of NC_134267.1, read as the reverse complement.
TACCTTGTAGCAGTCCTCTGCAGATTCCTCTCGGCCTCTCGGTCTTTCACCACATCTGGCTTGACTCTGCACATCATCTCCCACTGTCGTTTTTTATCAAACTGCAATAAGAAAGTGAATGTCAGGAAGAGCGAGGAGGGGGAGGGGGGACGCGTGAAATGACGGACAATGAGGGGTCGCGCTCTGATCTCGCCTCCCGTCCGTTACGGGAAACCACAAAGAGCCCTCGCAAGGGAGCAAAATGAGAAACATCAGGTGACCTCATACGAGGAGCTCTCTGGGTCTGTAGGACGGTATTACATGATCTTTTTAGGAGGCTTTTCTTTAGTTTTGGGATGGGGGGAGCGGTTAAAACCCTTCTTTGGGTTAACAAGGGCATGAATGAGTCAGGTTTGGTGGGTGAAGTCAGACATTTATGGGGTAGCAATTGAGAATAAAGAGTATTCTAACAAATACACAAATCTTGTGGGGGTTGTACGTGTGCTGGAGGAAGAGGTGTAACTTTAAGGTCCCGGTCCCCTATGCAAAATATTGTATCCAGCAGAGAGACATTTAGGTTCCCCTCAGCGTCCAGGGGGTCTGTCTCTTAAGTCTTCTTAAAGGGATTCTCCCACAAAGGTCACTTATCCCCTACTGACAGGATAGGTGGTGGTGGTGGGGGTGGGGGTTGCTATATTAAAGGGGTTGTCCCATTATAGACCATAGAATAGGAAATAACTGGTGCATTACTGAGGGTCAGACTGTTGGGACCCCCAGCAATCAGGAGAATGGGGCCAAAGCCCCCCTGCACCGTCCCATTGAACGAAGCGCCATTGTGTTTGTGTGACCACGTCTATGGGGCTGCCGGAGTTTATAGTCCCAGCTCCCCCACAGCAGTGAATGGCGCACCGGTCGCAGCGAGGAAGGTCTCATCAATATGACACAGCCCCTATGCTGCGGATAGGTGTCTCTAATGGCTCAACCCCTTTAAGTATATGGCCTATCATTACAGTATGGGTGAGGCGTGTCCCTTCTAGTTACCTATATGAGTGGGTTTTATGCCTGGGGCGTTGGGGTCCCTGTAATGTAGAAGGGGTCTAGATGCACGGTGGGCTCTGAAATTGGCAAAGTGAGGGAACAGAATTCTGTGACAACGGGTAAAGCAGCAGCACAGGGTCACCATTGCATTGCTGTGACAAGACCCTGGTCACAATGGATATAGAGTAGGTATATACGAGGGGGGGAAGGGGCCTCTATAAATGCTATTCCCTAATGTCATCGAAGGCAGAACATGAACCCACCACCAGCTCAGGAGCAGATGAAGTCATGTCCCTCCATGGTCGCAAGGTAAAGCTTCTATTTAGGAAAAGCTGAGCGTCCCTGTTACGACCTGGTTTACTAGTGTTGTACTCGCAGTCGTCTCGTAATAAAGCGTCTCTACACAGAGCCCTCCTTTCATCGCCTCCAGGCCCAGAATCACTTTATGACCCGGTTTTGGCTTTACATCAGAATGAGTCTACTTAACCACCTAGTGTTCCCTTCCCAATAAAACCAGTCGGGCCCTGGACACTGCGCTGAGGTCATGTGAAGACTGGCAGAAGTAAAACGCTGAGTGTCCAAGAAACCGCCAAACAGAAGAGCAACATAATATGAGGGCATTTATCACGAAAATAACCCCTGACCCCATTAGAATAAAGGTTGGGAAGGAGATCGGCTGATCGGTGCGGGTCTGGCTTTAGAAAACCCGGCGATCGGCGATTAAAGCTGGAAAACCTGCAGGCAGCAGTGGCCACTACTGGGCAAATAGAGTATTACACGGCCATTCAGATAGCTATTTATGTAATTCATAGTCTGGACCTTATAAATGAGAGAGATTAGCCGTTCAGTAGTCTGAGAAAGTTGGGTGACAATGCGTTTGAAAGCTACAATGCCTGCTCCCTCAATAGATCAGCTATAAATTTGGGGTTTCTTTCTTCCTACTAATCAAAATCCCATTTTTGGAGTCGCTCACCCAATAACCCCCCGCCCCAGGTGACTCCCCAGTTCTCTACCCACCTGTTTCTTTTTCTCCAGCCGCTCCTGTCTGTCTTTCTCCTTCTCCTTCTCCAGCGCTTTGCTCTTTACCAGGATGGTGGTGGCCTTGTCCGAGGGGACTTTTTTGTTGAGGATTTTGGCCATGGCGTCTGCCCAGCCTTTATTTGGGTCGTCGTCCTCATGGTCACTGCTGTCATGGTTGGACGCGTCAGACTGGTCTCCTCCGTCTGAAGAAAAACTGTCGTCTCCAAAATCGGAAACATCGGAACCTAAAAGACACATTTTATATTAATAGAGACATAGAAGGCCGAGGGTTGCCAAATCGCTCTAAAGACCCCACCAATTTATCCGCTGACATCCCAGGGCTCAACTTTCTGATCTTAATTAGAGTCGTGGTCACGTTGTAACCCCTTCCCCTGCATTAGCTGCGGCGTTGAAGGACGACACAGTGATCTTTGGACGTGCAATGGCTGCAGCCCCTATATATATATATATATATATATATATATATATATATATATATATATATATATATATATATATTATATAGCTTTAGTCATAGGCAGGTTTCACAGTCACTGCTGCAGGCGACAGAGCAACAGTGCCCACTAGTGGACGAAGAGAAGACTGCACGATCCCAGTCTGATTTGTGCAGGAGCTACTGATATATTTGACCCTGCACAGATGCAACAAATCCCTTACACGTTACATGTGGATTGTGTTGCAGATCCGGCGGATGATTTTGCAAAAGATGACCATGATGTGCAAATCTGCAGCGGCTCTTATTTCCAGGCTGATTTTTTTTTGTTGTGTGAATGAGGTTATGGAAAATCATGTCCATAGGTGCTGCATTGTAAACTATTACTATTTATGGTACAATGTACAAATCCCAAATCCCCTGTAACTCTGTCACGTCTGGCCCCGGCCGATGATCCCATCTAGAGAGGAAACGTTTGGAAAAATCTTTGGTGCGAGAACCAGTGACACCAGTTTTCTGGCCTAGATAGTAAATCCCTGACACTTGCACACATCGCTAGGATATGGACAAACCCCGGGTCTAGCCAGGGTTAAAGGGGGGCTCCAGTGCAATTCAGTATTAAATGCTCTGAACAACAGGGTGGTGGCATGGATCGTGCACTGCACAGCCCTCGGATCTGTCACCATTTAGGCTGTGCCCAGAAATTTGCTGCAGATTCACAGAGCGTTACACATCATGGGGTTTTCCCATACATGATACACATGTGACCGAAAATTTCTGCATAGAAAACTGGACGCGCTGCAATGCGTAGAGTGAAATCCACGGCAACTCTGTGCCAAAATCCACATAGGACAGTATCTGATTGATGGGAGTCTAATATCCGAACCCCGCCCCAATCAGCTGATCCAGCAGGGGGTGCAATTCTGCTGCTATTTGAGAGTCACTGCTGCAGTGGACATGTGGTGGCGTCAGGGGGAACTGCAGATTGGCTTCATTTATAACCAAATTCACACAGCTGGGTTAGACCCTATGCACGTGCAGGAATCCCTCCCCATAGCTCCAATATCTGGTCCTGTGACTAGTACAGGGCAGTAAAGCCATGGCGGAGTAGTCCTGGGGTCCTGCCGCGACTGCTAAGGATGTGGGGGCCCTGCTGTGACTAAAGGAGGCAAAAAGTAGTCACATGATTGCAGTAACAATACAGTAAGGTTCACACGGGGAGTGGAAGGGCAGATTTTGGCACCGAGAGTGACGTGTGGAGCCGCGTCACTCTCAGGCCAAAATCCGCCTGCCACAACTGTCATGGCTTCCGACAATTTTAGGCTCAAATGAATGGGCCGACTCCGGAGGTTGCTGCCACGAGGCGGACGCCACGGCTCAATAAGCCACGAATCCGCCTGCAGAAAGGGCAACATGCCGCTAGCGGAAAAAAGATTGCGAGCGGTCTCCATAGACCACCATTATGAGGGCGTGGATTAGGACGTGGATTCTGCGCCATAATCCGCTCCCTCTGTGCCCGTGTGAACGGGCCCTTAGTGTGGCCCCAGTTTATTTAGGCTGAGTTCACACTACTGTTATTGGAGTCCGTAGCTGTCACCCATCATAGGATGAGAACAACGGACATTAACGGTAGAGTGACGGACACAGATTTGGCCCCCTCACTATACAGTAATATAAACAATATGGCGGTCACTTTCCTCTTTCATGCATACAGGATTTTTTAGTCTATCATAAAAGTAAAGAACGTGACGGCAGAAGCTTCAGTCGTGGGTTTTTTTTTACATGGGGTTGGATGCAGACACACACCGGACAGAGGGGGCGCCGTATGTGTATGTCACTTAATGTCAAGTGATGGATGAGAGCAACGGACTGTAAAAACAGTAGTGTGAACAGGCCCTTATACAGGGGGACCGCTGATCAGACTACGCTATAATACAGCGCCATCTACAGGGCTACACAACAGAATGCAAGTCACATGATGTGTTGTCAGGGCTACACGGTGAGTTTCACAGCACAATGTGATGCCGCTCACAGGACAGATTTCTTATTCTCCTCCATCACATTCCACATGACAGACACTGAACTGCGCAGGTAACATGAGGGGCGGCCGCCATGTCTAAACTGGGGATAAGATAGATAGAAACCAGTGCAAGAGAGACATTACCACAGCAGCCAATCAGAATCCAGCTCTCATCCCTCAGAGGCTCTCCTCAGAATGAAAGCAGTCACCTGATTGGTTACTGTGGGAGAAGTCTTTCTCCATGCCGCAGCCTGCACGCCGGCCAGATCGTGACATCACACTACACAGACTATGACGGTATGCTGGGACTTGTAGTCCGCCCTTGTAGTCATACATACCCTCCCCGCTGCCGGTACCTGCAGGCTCGCTCTGCTCTTGCTCCGCAGCCGCTCTCACTTCCATAGCTGCCCAGGCTCTCACACACGTGTTAGAGTACAACTTCCGGATGGAACGAGGCTCGTCCAGGTTTACTTCCTGTCTATACGACACTGGCGCCGCCATATTTGAATCGGGCATCCCTTTCCTGGGCTCTGCTGCCATCTGGCGGTAAGTGGCCGGTATTGTCGTAATCATAATTATAATGTATTCTATTCGCTCTGAAAGTGTCTGGAGGTTTTTTTGTTGTTTTTTAATTGATCATTTTTTTCTGTAATAGTAACATGCAGTTTATTAGACCCATGTGGGGGGGCTGGCAAAAGGAACCCCTTCCCCTTTCTCTAGTCACTTTACGTGCCTCGATCGCTAATGACTCTGGCATGTAAAGGCTTAAACTAGGACCGAAAACTAACCGACCATCAACCAGGAGACCCCTGACGTGATTTTGTTCACATCCGTTACTTCGGTTCCATTATTACAATATTTGCAGTTTCCTTCAGAGCGAACACAACCACTCCGAATCTGCTATTGTTATAATAGACCCCAGAGTATAATAAGCAGAGGGCCAGTGAAGGTGAGGAAACATAAAACAGTGTTACTCACCTCTCCTGGGCTCCGGCATGACTTCCTGCTGTCTTTGGCGCTTCTTGTATCAGGGACTGGCTGATGTCATGTGGCCTCTATGGCCACAACACCACGTGTCGCTGAGGCCCAATCAGTGGTCGGTCCCTAATGTCAGCCAGAAGGCGTGAAGACAGCAGGGAGTCTTGCCGGAGCCCAGGAGAGGTGAGTAAGGCCTCGTTTACATCTGCGTTGGTATTCCGTCCGGGGGAGTCTGCATGGGGACCCCACCCCCCGAACGGAATACCAAACGCAACTGCAAGTGGTGTGCAGTGAAAGCACACGGACCCCATAGACTATAATGGAGTCCATGTGCTTGCTGCCAGATCTCCACAGGGATCATGCGGACAGGAAAGTAATTCTCAATCTACTTTCTTGTCCGCATGATTCGTGCGGGCAGCACGCGGCAAGCACACGGACCCCATTATAGTCTATGGGGTCCATGTGCTTTCACTGCACAGCGCTTGCAGTTGCGTTCGGTATTCCGTTCTGGGGTCCCCATGCGGAGTCCCCCGGACGGAATACCAACATAGATGTGGACGAAGGGTAACACTGTTTTTTTTTGTTTTGTTTTTTATTGCTTCCTCACCTCGGGGTAGTATATTAGCAGTTTCGGATACCCCATGTTCGGTCCGAGCAAAAGCACCAGGTGAACCTCACGTGACGAATCTCTCGGGGTTCACCCAAAACTTTGCCATAGTATAAAGTGGACGTGGTTTAAAGGTGCATTACCTAAATAATCGCCTTTAATCGTAATCAAGGTAAAATTACCTATCAGTTGCAGTTTTTATTAAGGTCATAATCGCCCAGACCTTGGTTAAGCTGCCAGGGATCGGAGTTAGTGATAGGTAACCCCATGTGTGTGCCAATGGGGCACTGCCAGTGTACCCGCGAATATATTCATCACAAACCATTATCTACCCCTTGCCCGTGACAAATCTATTCATCATAGGGCGGGAAGCGTTAAATAAATAGTTAGGATCTGACAACTCGGAGACGGATTGCGCGGCCCGGCACCCTCTTGAGCATTCCTACCATCGAGTGCGCAGGACTATTAAACGTCTCGAAGCTTCGGCTCCTTGATAAGCAGCCAGTCCAATAATCGTCCTGTATAACTCCTGCTTGTTAACCTTTCAGGTCAACTAGTCTGAACATACGTTAAATGAAATCCCCAGTGCCAGGATTTATAATACTGCCGGCTGAATGTTAAATTGGACAATTTACATAAGCAGGACATTAACCTTCTGAGCAGTAAGTAGCATTTTAGCACTTAGCCGCTGGGGACAATAAGGGGACGTGTTCTATGTATTTGTGATTAGCCTGCCCGGAATCTCTCATGATGACCAATTGGCTTACCGAGTTTAGCGGTATAATTAAATGAATGGACTCGGCGTCAGTAAATTATCGGCGCTGTGTACAGTATATCATTACGGCTCGGGAAGATATGCATAATTTAGTCCTCGCATTTACTAATTTGTCAGTGTTGAGCGAGTCGGGAGACAATTCCATTTGTTGTTTTAAATGGGATATTTGATGAAGAGCCGGGGTGATTAAACTTGGACTGGCCGACGGACACATCGGAAAGTTTCGGTAATGGATGAGGGAGGGGTGGGGTGGGGTGGAGGGACGTGTGGAAAGTAGCAGAGGTAAAAGAGTCTAAAGGTGTCCATACACCTTCAGTAGCTGAGTGTTGGCCGACTGCTATTCCTCCTGACTAGGATTGGGAAAGATCAAATCCCGATCGCCGATCGTGCAAATTTCACGATCGGCTGGAAAATGATCAAAAATCAGATTTTAAAAACGATCCTAAAATCTCAACATCGGCTCAACCCGAATCCTGACTGTGCGGGCCAAATAGGACACAGCACAAGTTCCTGACGCTCTGGGCCTAGACCATGTCGGGGTCACTATTCACTTCAATAGTAGTGCATAATATTTGAGCGGCGCCGCACCTCCCATGAGGCGACCTGAAGCGACTGCTTCAGGCGGCGCTATGCCAGGACCCCAGAGAGGGCGGCATTTTTGCTTACCTAAGCCAGTCCAGGACAAGCTGTCCTGGACTGGCTTAGCGTCACCGAGCGGTGGATTGGGGAGGCCCTGTGGACGCAGCGTTGCTCCAGCGGCCTCTCCTCACGCTCAGGCAGAGAGCAGGTCCTCTCCCTGCCTGCTCTCTGCCTGCTAACGCAGCTCCGCCACGCCCTCTTCGCTCTGCCCTTTCTGTCGTCCGCCTCGGGCGGTGAAAAAGGTAGGTTCACCCCTGTATTTGAGTACCCATTTCTGGGTTGGTGCACCAATTTGTACTTAGTATGTGTCTCCTATTACTACCTACTGCCACACATGCTGCGCTTTTGCACCGCTATATGTAACCAACAGGTCCATCTCAGGCTCCAGAGATCCCTATACTTCTGCTGAATCCCTTGATGCTATGCTATACATGCTTCATGGGGCTTTAAATACCAAGCACAGACACCATATGATGTATGACGCCATGTTTTGTATTCAGTGAACAGGCCACAGTGCTCCTCCCAATGCTGCGGCCTCTTCAAATAGCTGATCTGTGGGGTCCGGGGACTCGACACCCTACAAATCAGTTATTGATGACCTATCCTAAGGATGGGTCCTCAGTATGTTAGTCCTTATTCATGATACTTACGCAACCTGCTTCATTCGTGCAATGGCAGGTTTAAAGCGCTCACCACGAGGCCTCCATTCTCCGACCTGACAGATCCCAAACAGAACCTGGATTCATATTCTCAAGACAATGGTGTTCCAGTCCTTAGCCGTCCAGGTTTCTTGTTCACGACACCACTGCAAATAAAGACAATGATGGCTGACTGTCAATGGCAAGACACGTGATGTCCCTCCTCTCAAAGTCTAACAACTGGGGGAAAACATCCCCAAGTGCATCTCAAAGGCAAATCTATCAGTGAACAATCTCTCACCATGAGGTCCACTACCCAAAAGAAGCGCGGGGGAAGAAATGTTACGCCCTCTAGTGACAAGATCCAGCGTCTGATCAGACCACACATTTACATATCTGCCATAATTGCAGGACGAGATTTGCAGCAGTCCGACATTTCCATCTGGGTGCGGTATTTTTTTTGGAATGAGTGTATATAACCGTAATATCTACACACAGACTCTAGAGCTGCAATGAGGTTTGGGCAGCTTGTAAATGATTATTAAAGAAGCACCCCGACCCCCTCTGAAGTTGCATTACATACTACCATACAATCACGTATTTGCAGTGAAAGCCACTTACTTTGTAAGATTTCGCCGGAGTGTCGCTTTAAGCACCAGTATAAACTGGCAATGTACAGAGTAATGTAAGTGAAGTCTCCGCCAGTCATATTTAATTCCACTCTGTGGTCAAAGCTGCACTTAGGTAATGACGGAGCGCTCACTTGGGACCCCTGAAAATGAATGACCAGGCTGCAGCTTTCAGATGAATAACTCCTTTTCTTACCCCTCGGGGTCCTAATTAACTTGAACTATTTGGACTAAATACATTGAGAACATGCCCGGGGATGAGCCGCACGCACCGCAAGATGGAATAGTCCTGAAAAAGTCACACTTTGAATAAGTCTTTCTTTGCAGACAATTAGCCGGGCCCTGGAATATCCTCCAGCCCTGACATCTGGATAATAGGACGACGCAAGGTGCATTTCTACATCAGTATTGCTGGGGTAAGGCCGCAGAGGGCTGAGCTCATTGGGTTGGGCAGAATGCCCAAATACTGGTGATAACATCAAATGGTCACGTTGTATAGTGCTGATTGTTACTAGAGATCGGGCCCCTGGATCACTAATGGATTTGCTTCCTTAAAGGGATTCTACCATTAAACTACCTTTTTTTCTAATTACCACGTCGGAATAGCCTTAAGAAAGGCTATTCGTCTCCTACCTTTAGACGTGGTCTCCGCCGCGCCGTTCCGTAGAAATACCGGTTTTAACCGGTATGCAAATGAGCTCTCCGCAGCAATGAGGGCGGCCCCAGCGCTGAAAGGCCGATGAGCGCATCCCCATTGCTGCCCAGAGCTCTTTCCTGCGCCGCCTCCTTCTTCTGCAGCAACTCCGCCTCTTCTGGCTTCTCTTGCTCTTGTAGTTCGATACAGGAGCAAAGAGAGGCTACCCAAAAATGGTCGCCGGCCGGTGGCCATTTTTGGGTAGCCGCTCTTGCAGTTCAATACAGGAGCCGGCCAGCGGCCATTTTGAGGTGGCCTCTCTATGCTCCTGTATCGAACTACAAGAGCAAGAGAAGTCAGAAGAGGCGGAGTTGCTGCAGAAGAAGGAGGCGGCGCAGGAAAGAGCTCTCGGGCAGCAATGGGGATGCGCTCATCGGCCTTTCAGCGCTGGGGCCGCCCTCATTGCTGCGGAGAGCTCATTTGCATACCGGTTAAAACCGGTATTTCTACGGAACGACACGGCGGAGACCACGTCTAAAGGTAGGAGACGAATAGCCTTTCTTAAGGCTATTCCGACGTGGTAATTAGAAAAAAAGGTAGTTTAATGGTAGAATCCCTTTAAGGCTAAGCCAGGGTGCACAGTCTAAGAGACCATGCAAACTTCATCCTTAAAGGGAGTCTATCATTGGTTATAGTGATTTTTAACTAAGCATCTTTGCATATCCTTTATAAAGACTATTCCAGGCATACCTTTTATTCATTGATCGGCGCTGGCGTTTTTGAATTAGCCCGCTTTTATTGATATGCTAATTAACCAGCAAGGAGCACCAGAAGTCTTTGCAATGTTCACTGAGCTCTGCTTGTGTGATCATGTGTAAAGAAGGGGGAGGTGAGAGCCAAGGATGGCTGATGACGCTGTGCATCTTTCATGTCCTCGGACAAAGGCGGTATTATATAACGATAGAAAGCACTATCAGCTTTGCCGCTATGTGCCCCGGTTCCTGAGATATTGGTGCTGTTAGTTTTGGCACCAATATGCCTCCATTGTCAGAAAGGCAGACCTTACTGCCTGGCGCCATTGCTGGGCTGTGATTAACGACCCCATGACAGTCCTCTTCCACCCGGGGGGTGGCGTTCCTAGACTGTAAGGCCCGCACTTCTGACAGTGGAGGGATATCGGTACCAAAACTAATAGCTCCGATAGCTCCATATCTCCAGCATCTGGGAACACACTGGCAAAGTTCAGAGTGCACTGGATTCCGGGCAGCTTTCTAGTCATATATAATACTGCCCATCTCCATCAACTCGATCACTTCTCATTCTTTAATAGAATATTCCCCTCTCATTATGAAGCAATCTCTAGCTCCCACCATTCCTGAGCAATCAGTGTTGTTAGTCTTGTTGCTTGATATGCTAAGTAAGCTTTCTAATGTCAAGTGGGTGGTGTCATGCAGGGGCAGGCAAGGGGGTGTGACTCAGGGCTTTGTCACTGTCCACTGACTTGACATTAGAGAGTCTAGTTGCCATATCAGGCACCAAAACTATGAGCACTGACCGCTCAGGAGTGGTGGGGGCTAGAGAAAAAATTCCAACTCTGCCAGAATCAATGGGAGGGTGGCTATTCAAGTTTGAAAAAACCTTGAGCTAGTGGAGGTGGTGAAAGGTCCGCTTTAAATATATGGCTATGGAGATGGCCACTCCAGGGCAAGATTTCCAGGTACTATGAACACAATCTGTCTGATCCTGACGTTGGGGCCTATTGGACAGGACAGCCAATTGTCGGGAATGAATGCTCGTACAAGCGCTGTGTAATAGTGCCGTCAATCACCGATGAATACGTGTTTGTTGCCCCCTGCATGCCCTCTGCCTTGGCACGTTTTGCTGCACCGGGAGGATATTGTAGGAGTGAGAAGACTGCAAAAACGAAATTTGGAAAGCAGTAAAAAATTTTCGGAAAGTAACAGTTCACACATATCTTAAATTGCTAACTTCCTAGTCTTGGCAGTGATTGTCTACTTTATCTCTACAAAAGCGATTCCTTACTCTCTTCTAAAACCTAAACCTGCCCAAGTCTCTTTCCCTCCACCGGTTGTGAGCGATACTGGACAGGATTTAATTACACTTGTGCGACGGCTCCGCTCCATTAATGAGGAACATTACGGTAAAGTGTTGACAGAGCTGTCGGAATGGCGTCTTTAATTTACCAACATGTAACAACATGGGAAACGCGTTAGTCAACAAGACGAAGATGAATAAGTGGAAGGGTCCGGGGGCATTTTACATTAACACAAGACAAACTGAACATTTCTTTGTCACTTGTCGTAGCCCTCGGCGCTCGCGGCAGAACTGGTACCTGTCACGGTGATTGACATACCAAAGAGACAGGAATGACGCCGCTCAGAATAGCAGTCGGAAACGTATATCTGAAAATGCATATTAAACAGCCCCGGGAGCAGCCGCGCCTCGGAGTAACACAAGGAAAGAGCCAGCACTGGGATATGTCATGTAAATGTTACATCTATTGCCACCGAGGTATCTTACCTTCAAAAATACGGCTTATTTTTATGAGATTTTCAACTACGTTCAAAGATTTCGAAACAATATTTTTGAAAAAAATACATAGGGGGAATTTATTAAGACTGGTGCGTGTTATTTCATTCTTGGAGAGGCGAAAGACGTGCCAAAATTGCTAAGAGGCTTCGACTTCTTAATCATTCTTGCCCATGTTGGTGCGCCCAGTCTCAAATATACCCAAGTAGGAACTGGTGTTAACTTATGCCAGGCGTGGTAAATCTGGGTCATGCCATCAAAAGTGTGCCCACCATAAAGAACTAGCCAGTGTTCACCACTAGGGTTGGGAACCGATCTTGAGATTTCAGGATCGATTTTAAAATCCGATTTCTGATCATTTTCCAGTCGATCCCGATTGTGAAATTTGCTCGATCGCTGATCAGGATCTGATCTTTCCCGATCCCGATTGCTCAAACCTAATTTTATATTATATGTATATACAGTGGGGTTGAGCCTGTCTTGAGATTTCAAAATCCGATTTCCGATTATTTTTCCAGCCGATCCCGATCATGAAATTTACTCGATTGCCGATTGGGATCCGATCTTTCCCGATCCCGATCGCTCAACCCAAGTCAGGAGTCGGCCAACCCTCAGCTACTGAAGGTGACCTGAGCATTATCAAAAAAGCCCCAGAGGCATGCATCTGGTATTGGGTATGTCCCTATTTTAATTGTTGCCCTACCAAAGATTCTGACACAGTTGGAATTTTTTTCTCTAGCCCTCGCCATCCCTGAGCAATCAGTGCAGTTATGGTGCTGGATATGATAATAAGGCTTCGACCATCAGACCGTGGGAGATGTCAGAAGGAATAAGCATGACTCCGAGCTCTCTGACATTATTTTTCCTCTGATTGGACTGTGCCAGAGCTCTGAATCACGCCTCCCTGCCTGACACCACCCACTTGACTGTAGAGAACCAATTAGCATGTCGGGCTCCAAAACTAATTGAACAAATTGCTCAGGAACACTGGGGGATAGAGAAAAAATTTCAACTGTTCCAGAATAGGTGGAGGGGCGACTATTGAGTGATGTAAAAAACCTGGAGTTTGTGAAGCCTCTTTAAAGAGGCTGTTCAGGTTTGGAAAAACATGTCTGCGTTCTTCCAAAAACAGATGCAACCCATGGAGAAAGCAGCCATGTTTTTCTTCACCCCTTTAAGGATTTGCTTGGAAATTATCTGTTGGTATCACTTGAGGGAGCATCAGGATAGATCACAGTGATGGAGACCATATGGCAAAGGGTGAACTTTTTGAGATCTGTTCTGTGAGATGTGGTGTGGTGGCTGCCTTTTTTTTTTTTTTTTTTGGTGATTGTGAGCCCCATATAGGGCCCACAATTTACATTTTTCCCTATCAATCTGTCCTTGGAGTATGGGAGGAAACCCGCACAAAAACAGGGAGAACATACAAACACCTTGCAGAGTCCTGGCGGGATTCGAACCCAGGACTCCAGCGCTGCAAGGCTGCAGTGCTAACCACTGAGCCACTATGTTGCCCCTACTGACCCATTGTGTTGCCCCTGTGGCGGCTGCCATTTTTGTGGTGCTGTGCCTGTAGGGTGGCGTCACCCAGACCTTCAACGATCAGATAGATCAACGATATTACAATCCCAGAAAACCTATTGTATGTTAATTATAATGATAAATTGGAATCCTAACTTTGCCCACGGACTCATTTACTAAAGTAAAAATAGTAACACCCTTGGTCTACGGGAGTCTTCCATTTGGCTTTTACAAAAATAGCCACTCTACTAAAATGAGTCTAGTGACCCGAGCACAAAAGCAAAAAGACTCACCCATTAGGATAATGTCCCATTGTAACACTGTGATTGAAGTATTTGGTCATCTCCCACTAGGTGGCACCGTTCCGTTGCCGTTCCATCGTTTCCAAATTGTAACACCGTTACTTCTGGCGCGGTTAATCAATATGGCTGCCCCCATTTACAACCCTAATACATGCAAATGAGCAACTATCACATTTTATACCTTACGACTAGAGATAAGCGAGTAGTGTTCGATCGAGTAGGTGTTCGATCGAATACTACGGTATTCGAAATACTCGTACTCAATCGAACACTACTAGCTGTTCGAAGTTTAAGGTTCGATGCAGAACCAGTGTTGATTGGCAGAATGCTATACATTCTACCAATCAACGCTGGTTCTTCTCTTACCTTTTAGAAGTCTTATCCCGGCGCAGTGTCCCCGCGGCGTCTTCCGGCTGGAATTCACTCTGCCTAGGCATCCGGCCTAGGCAGAGCCGACTACGCATGCGATGGCATAACCGCGCATGCGCAGTCGGCTCTGCTCAGGCGTCAGGCCGGGCAAAGCCGACTGTGCATGTCCACGCATGACCGCGCATGCGCAGTCGGCTCTGCCTAGGCCCCGATGCCTAGGCAGAGTGAATTCCAGCCAGAAGAAGACGCGGGGACGCTGCGCCGGGAGAAGACTTCAAGGAGAATCCAGCCCGACCGTCACTCGTGGACTTGGTAAGTATAATTTTATCGAATTTTGCATACCCCTGAAACAAGCATTTCCCCCCCATAGACTATAATGGGGTTTGAAATCCAGTCGAACAGTGTGCGGCTGTTCGAATCGGATTTCGAACCTCGGACATTTTAGTGTTCGCTCATCTCTACTTACGACTTCTCCTGCCCTGCTGTACGGAACGCGCCGACCGCAAACAGAAGGCAAATAAAATCTGCGCGTCCGCTTCCCCTTTAAATGAGTTAGGCTTAAACACACACTCAAGAAGTTTTCTACAAAATGGTTGTGGTCGTAATTTGAATAAAAGAGAGATTTCACAAGCTATGGCGCCTATTATCATTACATGCCAGGCTGGAGAGAAGGGCTGCGTTCACACAGAAGACAAGCGCTCTAAGAAACCAACTCATTAAATCTACCTAAAAGGGCCTCATTTAAGAAGCAATAAAATTTTTAATCATTTTATTATTAAAAGAGTGTTTAATATGTAGCTAATTAAATGCCAAAGGCAGGTTATCTGAGCTTAACCTTCAAAAAGAAAATGATGTATCCACGTACGACCGCCATCATGTGCGAGAAATGTCACACCTATAATCATCCCGCCACAATTCGCTGGTGGCATTTTCCACCGCGAGAGTTAAATTACCTGATTAAATTAATAGCCATTTAGATGTTTTAGGAACTGCTCAGACTTAGAGTAAATGAAAATTAGGTCCATTATATCTCCGCGCCGGGCGAGATGGACCCTAAAATAAAACCCGTATGCCCATTGTTCCTATTATTTAGGTCGAACAATTAAAAACATCTCCTATAAGAGCGTTAACACTCCGACTTCCATGATCACCGGATAGAGGAATCCGTGATGATCAGAGATAAAAATTAACACAGTCTATTTCCTCCATATTTATGGTAACGTTCAATTAGGGTGGAATAGGAGGGGACTTAAAGGGCCGGCGCATTGTGGTGTTAGGATAAGGTTAGGAAAAATAAGGCAAAGGATGAATTGGAAGGGACAAAATGCGTTAGTCTTATGTGGAATTGCAGTGGATTAGTGTTCCGCAGAGAGATGAGCGAGTAGTATTCGATCAAATGCCTCGCTCCCATAGGAATGCGTGTAAGCGGCCGAGCACCAAGGGGTTAAGCGCGTGTTCGGCCGCTTACACGCATTCCTATGGGAGCGAGGTATTCGATCAAATAGTACTCACTCATTTCTAGTTCCAGATTCTGCGCTGATAATACATGGCAGTGTACTGACGCGGGGTTAAAAGGAATAAAAAGCTACTTGAAGGGAACGTGTTGTCAAATATGTAACTTATTTATTAAAAACAGATGAGGCCAGGGCCGCACGGGCCGGAAACGCTGCGATTTGCCCATGGCAGAAACGCCAGTGGGCAAAATCATTGCATTTTACAGTACAGGCAAAGTGATTCCCATGCCCACTTTACGGTAAAAACCGCAGTGAAGACACGCCACAATTTCCGAAACCGGCGCGCTTTTGGAAATCGCAACGTGTCCATTATATCTATGGAACGACGGCGGTTTCGCCATAGATGTAATTGTAACAGAAAGTCCACAGAGGAAAACTTCCCAAACTTTCTGTTTAAAACACTGTTTATGATTATGGAGGCGGCCATCTTTCCTGAGCTTCTCCTCTGCTTTGTTCACAGCATTTAGTGGTCTGCTTTACAGCACATTCATTACCATAGGCAGCAATAGTCGGGAGCCGACTCACTGAGGTCTATGGGAGAGTTTTCTAGATATGCTCAGTGCAGGGAGGGGGAGGAGATAAGCTGTGACATCATCCATTATCACATGACCAAGGACTGTCTATCACATGACCAAGGACTGTCTATCACATGACCAAGGACTGTCTATCACATGACCATGGACTGTCTATCACATGACCAAGGACTGTCTATCACATGACCATGGACTGTCTATCACATGACCAAGGACTGTCTATCACATGACCATGGACTATCTATCACATGACCAAGGACTGTCTATCACATGACCAAGGACTGTCTATTACATGACCATGGACTGATTTTTATCCACTAGGAGTAAGGAGAATGGATAACAACAAGCAAAGATCTAGAAAACTGTGAGGAATTGATACAGAAAGTATATTAGAAAATTCTACAACTTTTTATTCTACAAGTAATAACATTGGTCTCTCAATATTGGTCTGAAAGTGGACAACCCCTTTAAGTCTTTTCTTTGGTATAGGAATCTGTCATTTGGTTCCCTCCTTTAAACCATTTTCAGCCCCTGATACTCCATTGAAACAGAGGTGCAGACATATCTTTGAAGTACCGGGTTTTGTTCATATCAAAGAGAAAAGGCGTTTTATCCAGCATGTAAATAGTCCCTACACCGGTAAGTGCTCTGACCGTCCTCACTGAACCCCGCTCCACGCTTCTCCATTGCTCAAGATTGAAGTCCCCAACATTGACACCACACTCTTCTGCTCTAAAATCTGATACTCATATCCACAAGTTAGAGAGTGCTGCGCATGCGTCAGTGGGACATCACATGGCGCATGCGCAGGATTTCAATGAAAGAAAATGCTTAAAGAGGTTTAATGCCTTGAAAACTGGGGGAGGTGTAAAAAATAATAACAGATCATACTCACCTGTCCTCGATGCTCCGGTCTCCACCCGTTGCATTCCGATCCTTGTGCTTCAGCGTCTTCTCATTGTGAAACTGTTCACTGGCACATCACGGATCCCGTCACTGCCCCCGGCCTATTTTTGCCTGGACAACCCCTTTAAGCCTTCATTTTAGACCAAGCAACATAGACTGGGTAGGATTTTGTGAGGAAAATCTGATCTGATCTTTGCAGGGTTCCGGACCTCCTATCAGGTACTTGGACATCCTTTGCATATTGGACAAAATTTATTTTTCTTCGAGGTAGAAAGGGATTGTGTCACCAGAAAATGATGACCTATTTTTATAAACCATTTTTGTGTTAAACATATTTTTGAAGAGTTAATTATTATTTTATTTTTAATTTTCCATGTCACTATCTATATTTTTAAAAAAGTACTATATCCTGCACTTTTCACTCTGGCCACTAAGCCTAATAATAGACAAACATTTGTCAGTACTGTGGGGCAGTACTGGAAGCGATATCTGTCATGATACAACAACCCCACCAGGGGTGAACCTTCCCCTTTCGCCACCCGAGGCGAATGATAGAAAGCCGCCCCCCCTCCCCGGGCGGAGCGGAGGGGGCGTGGCGGAGTGAAAGGGGTGGGGCTTAGCGGCGTTTGCAGGCAGAGAGAAGGCAGGAAGAGGACCTGCTCTCTGCCTGAGCGTGAGGGGAGGCTGCTGGAGCAGCGCTGCTTCAGCGGCCTCCCCAATCCACCGCTCGGTGCTAAGCCAGTCCAGGACAGCTTGTCCTGGACTGGCTTAGGTAAGTAAAAAGGCCGCCCTGCCTGGGGTCCTGACATAGGGCCGCCTGAAGCGGACACTTCACTTCGCCTCATGGGAGGTGCGGCGCTGAACCCCACTGAACCAGCTATGGAGAAACGATCAAAAACGATCAAACAATCAAGACGATCGACGATCAAAAACGATCAGAAACGATCAAACAATCAAAAAATAGAAACAAAAAAATCAACAATGGGCAAGAGAATGGATCTAAAATTCTAAAAAACAAGTTCTATTTTGCTGACTCCAAAGTCAGATGAGCTTGTACTCTTCTTTCCACGACTCTCATTTTTCGGAACAATGCCCTTGGTTATCCGTTGAAGGGTCCGTCGAAAAACCCTTAATGCATCCTTCAAGATTTTCAGTGATCCTTCCCCGATTTTCTTCCAAGCAGCCTTCTCTTCTCTCCGATAATTTATGTCACCACCTTTTCTATTTCCAAATCTCATTTGATAGAACAACTTTTACCCTTGTCTTTGACTCGTTTCCATTACCTTGATTGAATCCCCGGACTGTAACTTCTAAACAGAATTCTTAACTCCGGGACTCATAGACACCTCCGGGGTACAGATGAGCAGAAAATGTCAAAAACTTTCATTTTGAATTGTTGTTTAATTTCATTATTTCGCTTATTTCGCGGTATCGGGGGCATTTTCTAATGAAAAGGATGTAGAGATTAGATGGCGGTATCAGCCAAAGTGCGTTTGAAGGTCAACGTCTCATTGTCTAAAGTCTTTCAAGACATGAATCCTGTTTGCATATTGACGTACCCACTGTATGTATCCAAAAACTATTTGCAGGAGGAGGCACCTAGGCATGAAGAACACAGCTCTTGATGTCTTTACTCGCAAATTGACACATCTACGGTACGTCTCCGTGGTGAATGGCACGTCTTAAATCTGCCGTGTTTATTGCCTAGCGTAAGAAGTTTCTGATCTAGTTTATGGTGTTTTAAGAGTGCGCCATATCAGTTCCATTATGGAATAGGCCAATCAATTGCAAATATGGAATGAGACATTAAAGTATTAGTCATTTCAATGAAATGAAGCAAAGCGTTGGATCCGGATAGAGGTGCCTTTCACATCCAATTTTTTTTCACGTTAACTTGGGCATAGTGGCATTGCAGCAAACAGGGATTTTTTTTTGTATTAGTTTGGTTATGTGCCGCGCAGTTTTTGTAGCTAAAAATTTTATCATTTTTTATTTCTTGCGCAATTGTAATAATTAATGTAGTAAGAAATGGGAAGAGTTAAGAACTGCATCCCGCAGCCATAACAATAATACCACTTGCCCAATGTTTTGTAGGTTCCACTTCTTCCACAAAACACAGTGTTCTGGTCTCCTGGTGGAATGTGTCAATATCATAATGGCCTCAATCACAGGCCACATTATTGGATCCGGTGTTAGCGATGTCACCCAGAAAGCCAAAGGAGGCCGGGAGCCGGCACACATAAGGACTGGACAATTCGGCTGAGTTCTGGAGAGGTGAGGAAAGGCGATTGCTTTTTTTTTTTATCCGGCCTTCTCCTGGGCCTTCACTTGTTATACTGTGGGGTCACTTCAATAACAATTATTCACTGGTGGTGAACCCCAAAGATTTTTGGGTTTGACCAAACCCAATATTTTTTTTATAAATTCGAAACTAACCCGGGTCATCTCTAATGCACACGCTCTTGGCCATCCAAATGTGATTCATACATGATGCTCATGTACCCCTTGTAGATGCATCAAGAGCAGGGGTGTCCAATATGTCGATCACGATCTACCAGTCGATCGCAATAGACGTATGGGTCGATCGCGGCATGCAGCCAGGGATCCCCGGTGTCTGCTTGTTCACAGTGCAGGCTGAGTCGACTCTCAGCCTGCGCTGTGAACAAGCACTCCGGACACTTGCAGGCCGCACTTAGGGATGGAGGGGGCCGGGGTGCTGCTTGTTCACAGCGGAGGCTGAGAGTCATGTACGGACATTGGCAGGCGGGGCTGCCGCAGCCCCAGCCTGCCAATGTCCAGAGATAACTCTCAGCCTGTGCTGTAAACAATCAGACAGCGGGGATCCCTGGGCGGCCACGGAACGCCGCTGTCTCCTGCTCTTACGCTCCGCCCGGCCCCGCCCACATGCCCTGCCCCACCCATAGACACATCCCGCCCACAGAACACCCCGCCCACAGGCCCGACCCGACCCTGCCCACAACAAGTGGGTAGTAGATCTTTCGACTTGGTCATGTTATAACGTAGCTCACATGCTGACAAAGTGTGAGCACCCCTGATCTAGAGGGTTCAACACGGGCATGTTGACCAGTCTGTAGCTACACATCACCATACACAGAGGGTTGTGATGCTTTGTATGTACTGAACCCTTTCTATGATATCCGGTAGTTCTTCTATGGCATAGCCTTTACTTTGCTCTCTCATCATTTATCCTTGAGTTTGCACGACCCTATCCTTGGTTCCCTAGTGGTCCTTAGACCATTTTTAGTATGTTCTCACCATTCCAAACTGGGAACACCCCACAAGACCTGCCATTTTCAAGATGCCCTGACCTACTGTAAGTTGTCTACTCACCACAAGTTGACCCTTGACTAAGTAACTTAGATCCTTACACTTGCCTGTTTTTCATGTACACTTCCTACAGACATCAAATCTTTCTAATCTAAAGGAAATGTCCACTTTTATACATTTTAGTCTTTTAATCTAAAGTAGATCAGAAAGTCTGTAATGATTAGATTTTTATAATATTTTAGAGTATACTTGCCAACTTCTGAACCATCTTGGAGGTTCCTGCAAAAAGTGGTGACCTCCCAGCATCCCAAACAGTGGGCGAATTTTGTGTACCTGGCAGAACACTCCAGCATCTCTCTGTCCATAATATTTGAAAGGGCAAGGAAACTTTGTAGAGTTAATAAAAAGATTCACCTTTCCTTGGCTTGTCATCCTACGACTTTCTACTCTTCTTCCAAGGCTATCCGCCATGTCTTCCTGCCCCTAGGTCACTACTGAGGTCTGTGATTGAGCTTCAGTGCTCACATCGATGTCATCACAGTATGACACTGCCTTCAACCATCTTGCTCCTTTTCAGATTAGAAGCTGAAGCAAGGTGAGGATCAAGGCGAGTGTCGTGGGGACGACTTGACCCATCAGTCAAAAAATTGGCAAGCGTTATACAAATTAGCCACCTGTTGGGCGCCAAAATTATTAAGCGGTTCCAGTTCCACCTTCTTCTTCAACTCGATTCTGATCTATTAAAGTTGTGAATGGGTTACAGGAAGATGTAAGTGGTGCAAGGGCCATTTACCAAAGCTGAGTCACCATTATTCCCATCCACGCCAATTTCCAAGCATAGTGGGAATCTTAAATCCTCCTCCCCCAATTGTCTTATTGGTAATTTATTCATAACTATCGAGAAGGAATAACAATACGGAATTGTTATTTCATATGTTTACAGATGTATCGGAAAAACTGATAGGCCCCTTTCAGTAACCAGTATACATAATCCTAAGCCTCTAGTAGGAAATTTGTCATTGTTTGACAGCACTACATGGCGGTAAATGGTTAACGTCAGACATGGAAGTGCCACCACTTTGAACAAAAATATCATGTACCTTATTAGAGCAGCCAAATGGGGTCAGCAGCCCAGTTCCTCAATCCCACCCAAGAACAATTTCAATTTTAATAGCTTTTAGTATGTGTTTCATAAGCATGCCCATTGAATTGAGTCATCTATGCCTCCCAGTTGCTCCAAGACAGATTTTAGCCCGAGAGCGCGGAGTAATTATCCCAGTGGATGGAAGCCTTTGTAGAACTCTCAACCTCGTTCATCATTCCAAACAGCCGCGCAGTCCGTCTGCTAATTTCATCAGATGGATTAGCTTTTCTTTCTTGTCTATCTTATTTTATTTCTTGGGGGTGAAATATAGTGTCTCTCCCTTGTTTTAATAAGCAGAGCAGGCATGCACCAATGCTTTGCTCCTGACTCCTGTATCCAGACTTGAGAAGGTGTGGGGGTGGGGTGGGGGGTTTGTCTGGGAGCAAATTTCAAGGTGAAAAGCAGAAGTTGTGAACGTTTACCTACGGGAGGGAATTTTCTGTTTTCGATGTGTTTCATGATTTTTGTAGGGAAATTGCCGTAATTTAATTTTAAACTGAAAGTTCCAGCAAAATTAAGGAAAAAGATGTGGAAAGTGAATCCTAAGAGGGAACACTTCTGTTACATATGAAAATGTGAGAGGGTTTCCTTTTTTTTAGTTTTCACAAAAGGATTTAAGAACTGTGAGTAAGAGTGCAGAATATTAAAGGAATTTTTGCTAAAAATTAGAGGAGATGGCGATAGTTATGTTCTGGTACATAGGAGTAGTATTATAGTAGTTATATTCTTGTACATAGGAGTAGTATTATAGTAGTTATATTCTTGTACATAGGAGGCAGTATTATAGTAGTTATATTCTTGTACATAGGAGTAGTATTATAGTAGTTATATTCTTGTACATAGGAGTAGTATTATAGTAGTTATATTCTTGTACATAGGAGTAGTATTATAGTAGTTATATTCTTGTACATAGGAGTAGTATTATAGTAGTTATATTCTTGTACATAGGAGTAGTATTATAGTAGTTATATTCTTGTACATAGGAGTAGTATTATAGTAGTTATATTCTTGTACATAGGAGTAGTATTATAGTAGTTATATTCTTGTACATAGGAGTAGTATTATAGTAGTTATATTCTTGTACATAGGAGTAGTATTATAGTAGTTATATTCTTGTACATAGGAGTAGTATTATAGTAGTTATATTCTTGTACATAGGAGTAGTATTATAGTAGTTATATTCTTGTACATAGGAGTAGTATTATAGTACTTATATTCTTGTACATAGGAGTAGTATTATAGTAGTTATATTCTTGTACATAGGAGTAGTATTATAGTAGTTATATTCTTGTACATAGGGGGTAGTATTATAGTAGTTATATTCTTGTACATAGGAGTAGTATTATAGTAGTTATATTCTTGTACATAGGAGCAGTATTATAGTAGTTATATTCTTGTACATAGGAGTAGTATTATAGTAGTTATATTCTTGTACATAGGAGTAGTATTATAGTAGTTATATTCTTGTACATAGTTGCAGTATTATAGTAGTTATATTCTTGTACATAGGAGCAGTACTATAGTAGTTATATTCTTGTACATAGGAGTAGTATTATAGTAGTTATATTCTTGTACATAGGAGCAGTGTTACAGTAGTTATATTCTTGTGCATAGGTGCAGTATTATAGTAGTTATACTCTTGTACATAGGAGCAGTATTATAGTAGTTATACTCTTGTACATAGGAGCAGTATTATAGTAGTTATATTCTTGTACATAGGAGCAGTATTATAGTAGTTATATTCTTGTACATAGGAGTAGTATTATAGTAGTTATATTCTTGTACTTAGGAGTAGTATTATAGTAGTTATATTCTTGTACATAGGAGCAGTATTATAGTAGTTATATTCTTGTACATAGGAGCAGTATTATAGTAGTTATATTCTTGTACATAGGGGCAGTATTATAGTAGTTATATTCCTGTACATAGGAGCAGTATTATAATAGTTATATTCTTGTACATAGGTGTAGTATTATAGTAGTTATATTCTTGTACATAGGAGGTAGTATTATAGTAGTTATATTCTTGTACATAGGAGCAGTATTATAGTAGTTACAATCTTGTACATAGGAGCAGTGTTACAGTAGTTATATTCTTGTACATAGGTGCAGTATTATAGTAGTTATATTCTTGTACATAGGAGTAGTATTATAGTAGTTATATTCTTGTACATAGGAGTAGTATTATAGTAGTTATATTCTTGTACATAGGAGTAGTATTATAGTAGTTATATTCTTGTACATAGGAGCAGTATTATAGTAGTTATATTCTTGTACATAGAAGCAGTTGGGATTTTTTCTTGCTTACAATAAAGTATAACATTTATGTTTTTGGTCCAAATGGAGGGGCAGTACAGATTTACCCCTGCCTTTAATTTCCTTAATGGTATCCAGCATGCTATAAATTACAGGGTACACATATGATTAAAGGGGCTCTATCAGCAAAATTATGCTGTATGAACCCCACATATGCCTGAATAGCCTTTAAAAAGGCTTTAAAAAGGCTATTCAGGCACCACTCTTCCACGCCTTGATCTTCTTTTCTTCCGGAATGAAAAAGTACGCTCGCATAGTTCTAAGGGGAACTTAGAACTACGACAAAAATGGTGCCGGAGTGTGCGCAGTAGCGCTCTGGAGGGAGCGCTACTGTGCTCGCGCGGGATTTCAACACAACCCACCGGAAGAAAAGAAGATCAAGGCATGGAAGAGCAAGGACAGGAGGACGTCGCTGGAAGAAGAAAGATGAGGAAGGCGTGGCAGGAAGATGACGTCCACCAGTGCACGGACCGCCCACTGTGCATGGGAAAGTATAATTTTAATAATCGTTTTTAGGGTATTATTTAAAAACAGGTGGAGCATTTAAAATTAGCTTAGCGGTGCCTGAATAGTCTTTTTAAAGGCTATTCATGCATATGTGGGGCTCATACAGCATAATTTTGCTGATAGAGCCCCTTTAAGTGTATAATGGATGGAGTGTTACAATTGATATACTGCTGCATTTTACAGCTCATGTCGTGGATCTATATTCCTGTGTTGCGGTGACATTACACCGCAACATTTGCAATTTTGGGGGTTTGGTGCCATTTTGAAATGAGCAGTGGTCAGACAAGAAGGTCCCACTCAGTACATTTCAAATGGTATATATAAATATCTGTCTGAAGTATGTTCCTCTTAAGTTCCCATGACCAGATCCCTGCCGCTCCACAACTTATCCGCTATTACTGTATGTAGATAGGGGGGATAAGTTGCTGAGTTGAAAAAGCCCCTTTCGTCTTCTCCACATCCCCTACAAAGGCGGCCGGAGCCCAGATCGTGAACACATTGCTTCAGGATGCTGAATGGAGATGAGAAGATGAAATAATGGCGTGTATTCATTCATCACTTTAATGAAACAAATGATATCATGATTTATTGAACACGATACTTATTTATTGATAACTTAATGAAGAGGTTTTTGAGTAATAGCTTCGTAATGAAAAATAAGGCTAAAAAATTAAAAAAAATCATTATAAATAAAACAGACACTTCCCATCAGAGTATAAAATATACAGGATGATAGGAGTCTGGAATTTGTAACAATGTGCAGTGCTGGGAAAAAGTTTTAGGCGGGTGTTGAAAGAATACTGAAAAATACAAATGCGTTCAGAAATAGAAGGGTTAATAGTTTATTGTTTACAATTAATAAAGTGAAATGAATGAAGAAAAGTGAAATGTAAATCCCATCAATATTTGGTGTGACCTTTGCCCTTTGGAGGAGGAGTTCTGGAAGGGGTGATATGGCCCCTACAGCTATAGCCCAGATCTCCTCATCATCCAGTCTGTCTGGGATGACATGAAGAGACAGATGGATTGGACAAGCCTACATCCACAGAAGATCTGTGCTTAGTTCTCCAAGATGGCGGCGGGAACAAGCTCCCTGTCCAGTTCTACCAAAAACTGTCTGCAAGTATTGAAAAATGTTGAATAATGAAATCAATAAGTTGTAGGTGGGTTATAGGCATTGGCGTAACTACCACGGTAGCAGTGGTAGCAGTTGCCACAGGGCCCGACACCTTAGGGGGCCCGGGCCCACTCACTAGTTAATACAACAAAAAAATAAAAAATAAATTTTACTTTTTGAGGTCCAAGGCCACCTAAGGTGTTGGTTTCTGGGCAGGGGAGAGCCTCAGTGTGTATCCTGACAATGGGGGAGGGGCAGAGACATTGTGCAGGAAGAAGATAGTCCCAGTGGATTCAGCTTATGCAGTGCAGTGCAGTGCTGAAGTCTTCTGAAGAGAGAGTGCAGACTGGTCAGTTTAACCCATGTGTGCAGGGCAGGCTTTCAGCACACAGTACTGTGCTGGCAGCTGCCTGCTGCTCTTTTTTTCTGCTATGGGAAGAAGGGGTTACAACACCATATTAATGCTGTAACCCCTTCTTCCCCAGACAGCAAACTTATTACAGTATTATATATTACAGTACATAATACTGTGTGCAGAGGCCACTATGGGACATAATACTGTGTGCAGGGGCCACTATGGGGGATAATACTATGTGCAGGGGCCACTATGGGACATAATACTGTGTGCTGGGGCCACTATGGGGGAATAATTATGTGTGCAGGGGCCACTATGGGGCATAATAATGCGTGTGCAGGAAAGCGAGTGGGAGGCGTTCGATCAGGGTCTTTAGGGGGGGTATGTCAAAAGTTTGCCATGGGGCCCCGCCAGTTCCTAGATATGCCACTGGTTATAGTCATAGTTTGAATATCTTGGGTACAGAAGGTCGGGGCCCCATGAGTCGGAAACGTAGTGTTTTATAGAAACCACAAAGTGGATGGGATTCTAGCGAATCCCATGCCGACTATAAGAAAAAAATGCGGTGCAGACCTGCACGGTTTTGGAAATTGCAGCATGTCAATTATACCTACGGAAACGCCGGTGGTTTCCCCATAAATATAATTGTAACAGAAAGTCCGCAGAGGAAAACTCAGCGAACTTTCTGTCTAAAGCGCTGCGGGAAGAACCGCAATGTGTTGCCGCCGCGGGTTTTCCCGCAGCGCTTTATTGCTGCGGGACATCCCGTGGGGCTTTAGCTAGGGTTGAGCAATCAGGATCGGAAAACATCGGATCCTGATTGGTGATCGAGTAAATTTCACGATCGTGATCGGGTTCCGATCCCACCTAAAAAAAGATCGGGAACGGAATTCCGATCCCGATCGCTCAACTTACCTGCACAGAGCCGCTGCTGCTCCCCGTTGTTCTCGGCCCTCTCCTCTTTTATTCACTCGCCTGCAGAGTGCCGTACGCGCCCCTGCCTCTCTAGGCTATTGTTACAGATGCTGGGAGAAGCATTCGATTTTCAATCTTTAAAAATTCCCATTGACTTGCCTTAGAATCGGAATTGGGATTGGGTTCGGATGGAAAATGATCGGAAATCCGATTTTTAAAAACGATCCTGAAATCTCAAGATCGACTCAACCCCAGCTTTAGCCTAAATGTTTTTCATTTTTAACCTGGACACTGATGGCATTACAACAAGGCTATTTGGGACATTAAAACCATCTTCTATAAGGACCTTTGGTGGGTTTAGTGTCCCAAATATTCCCGACAAGCTCCCTTTAAATATATCATGTTGGGGCCTTTCCCCACGTCTTCAATGTTTTAATGTTTCCCAATACCCCATCCATCTTGCTATTTTTGAAGTAGGTTTTTTTGTGTTTTTTCTAATGCACGTCCACACTCAATAATAAACTGTGCACAGTGGATACCAAAATAATTTTGGTAAAAATTTTAAATAAAAAATGTGATACTTTCACCATAAAAAATGAGTATTTTAGCTGCAGCCTGTATGTATTACACCTATCCATTTCCATCTTCCGATCCATCATCGTGTCAGCGGCCGGTAGTTATTTAGTCCCCGGCTTAACTGCGCATTTTTACTGAGACTTCACTACAAAAATATGGAAATGAATCCAGGCACTTCATCCCGCTATTTATGGCCTCCCTATTTTATGCCATTATATGTAATATTACATGCTTAATGCCGAACTATTCTTCATTTCTACCCAAATTATGTGAGTAGTTAAGAGGAGACCCATATAATTGTCCAATGACCTTGAAATTAGGACACAATGATATTTTAGATGATATTTTAGATGATGTTCCTCTTGTAATTTTGCAACATTAGTTATGGTTCAATACCAGTATCAGGACCATTAGCGGCAAGTCAAATAGTTCTTAATTCATAAAACCGTAATTGCCGCGGATTTTCTAACTATTTAGCGACGTCTTCTGCCTCTAATTTCTTTTTATCGCTTGCAGTTCCTATCACCTGTGTACCAGGACTTTATAGAGCGCCGAGTGACACTGGATAAACCCCCGAATCCCTGTCCCGAAGGCACAATTTATGGGTTGTGCTAACAAGCCTGATTAATAATACGCCATATAGTCGCCATATAATCAGACCGCAGAGGGCTTCGTGTCAAAGGATCGTTTTTGTACCATTTTTTTATTTTTCTTTAATTTTTTTAGTACAAATTTTTTGTTTGAATCCTTTGTTTTTAAGTTCAAAATTAAATTATATTTTTTTGGGGGGAGATAAGTAAATAGTAGACATGAGCGAGTAGGTATTCAATTGAATACTACGGTATTCGAAATACTCGTACTTGATCGAGTACCACTCGCTATTCGAATGTAAAAGTTCGATGCAGAACCAGCATTGATTGGCCGAATGCTATACAGTCAGCCAATCAACGGTGGTTCTTCTCCTACCTTTAGAAGTCTTCTCCGTGCAGCTTCCCCGCGGCATCTTCCGGCTCTGAATTCACTCTGCCAGGCATCTGGCCTGGGCAGAGCCGACTGCACATGTCTGCTTGTAGTGCGGGCATGCGCAGTCGGCTCTGCCCAGGCCCGATGCCTGGCAGAGTGAATTCAGAGCCGGAAGATGCCACGGGGACGCTGCAAGGAGAAGACTTCTCGGAGGATCCAGCCCGACCCTCACTCGTGGACTTGGTAAGTATAATTTGATCGAACATTGCCTACCCCTGAAACGAGCATTTCCCCCCCATAGACTATAATAGAGTTCGATATTCGATTTGAGTAGTCAAATATTGAGGGGCTACTCGAAACGAATATCGAACCTCGAACATTTTACTGTTCGCTCATCTCTAGTAAATAGGTTTCACTGAAAAGTAGACAAAAATCTTCCACATCTAAACTTTTTGTGCTCCCTACTGCATCTTTAAAGGGAACCTGTCAAGTCAGTATGGACACTAAACCACCCACAGGTCTTTGTGGACTGAGGGATTAGTGTCCCATTTGTGCAGTATTGAATCCAAACCTTTAAAGGTCCTCTGTACTGTCTGAAAAAGCTCCAGTAACGCCTCCATCTTCTTCTCCGGACCGCCTATTCTCTCGCACTCCCATCTCGTCTTTATCCAAAAATGCTGACTGCGCATGTCGGTCGGCCATTTTCCTGTGGCCGAACGGGAGAGGCCACGGGAAAATGGCCGACCGACATGCGCAGTCGGCCATTTTCCTGTGGCCGAACAGAAGAGGCCACGGGAAAATGGCTGATGGACATGCGCAGTCGGCACTTATGGATGAAGACGTGATAGGAGCGCGAGAAAAGAGGCGGTCCGGAGAATAAGATGGAGGCGTCACTGGAGAGTTTTCAGACAGTACATGGGACTCCCCCAGTGCTCTCTGAAAACTCATTTACATACAGAAGGAAGAAGAAATTTCTCAGGAACAGTGACGTGGATCAGAATAATAAAGGTAAGAGAAGAATAGACTTTCTTAAGGCTATTCCTACATGTACTTAGTTAAAAAAGGGAATTCTAATGATAGAATCCCTTTAAACCTACCTGGAGATGAGACCAATGTCAGACTCATCTCTGGTGCTCCCACATCCTGCACAGTTTTTCAGTGAAGTCGGAGTAATACTTCCCAGCTTCACTGCGCATGTGCCTGAGGTCTGGAGCATGCGCACTGAACCCAAGAAGAACTCCAACTACACCAAAGAATTGCACCAGCACAGGAAGTACAGGAGCTGGGTAAGTATAAATGATTTTATTGAGGGTATGAGTGGCATTAAAAGAGGGATATTTAGGACAACAGACCCTCGATCCATTAAGACCTGAGAGTGGATTAGTGTCCCAATTCGCCCTGACAGATTCCGTTTAGAATCTGTCAGGTTCAAAATGTCTCCCAAACCAGTATTAGTTAGGGTTGAGCGATCGGGATCGGAAATGTTTGGATTGTACATTGACTTGTCTATCTACTAGACAAGTCAATGTACAGTAGTATCTATCTACTCGCGAACTTCACTCAACTTACCTGCACAGAAGTGCTACCGCTGCCCTCTTCTGGTCCGGTCCTCTCTCCTTCACATGCCTTCAGAGCGCCCTGCGCCCCCCCACCGCCTCCCTAGACTAGTATTATAGAGATGCTGGGAGAAGGTGGGGCTTGTGGCTTAAGAGACTGTGGGCGGGTACTGGGAGGGGAGACGTGAGTGATGCGCTCATGTCTCCCCGCCCACACTCTCCTAAGATACAACAAGCCCCACCTACTCCCATCATCTCTCACACTAGCCTAGGGAGGTGGCGACACTCTGAAGGCCTGTGAAGGAGAGACCAAGACCGGACCGCACCAAGAAGAACTAGGAGCGGCAGTGGATCTGTGCAGGTAAGCGGACACCTGGGAGGATTTTTTTTTTAATCACTACACAGCGTGGGGTCCAAAAATTGAAACAATTTTTGGACTACATGCTGTGTAGTGAATAGGATCGTTTTTAAAATCCGATCTTTAATCCGATTATTTAAAAAATCCCATTGACTTGCATTGGGATTGGAATTGGGATCGGGTTCCAATAGAAAATGATCGGAAATCAGATTTTTAAAACGATCCTGAAATGTCAAGATCGGATCAACCCTAGTATTGGTGCTTTGGAAGTATCTTTAACACAGGCCACAAACCAATGAAGAAATGCAGAGATAATCATCTTTTTATGAATATGCAAATCAGAGTCAAGTGCACCAAAGGCGGGCCCTGATATGTATATTTGCCTACAGACAGTTTCAAGTTTTCTGAATTTCCCCTAAAATTGGAAGGAAGGGAAAAAAAAGTTAGATTTAATCAATTATGGGCAGATAGTGAAATAAATGATAGGAGTGGAGGGAGGGAGGATTTCTGCACTGTGCTATGTCAGAACCCCTTCATTGCCAGTAATCTAATTTTGTTGTCTTTTTTTGCAATAGAGCAGTTTGTGTCCACAGAGTGTCTTACATTGTTTGTACTGACAAAGTCAGTCCTGCTTGTGTATAAACTTGTGTTGGGCTAAAGACCAATGTTATGAAAATGCAGCACAGCGGCGGCCACAGCGGAAATGTGTCGGAAAAAAACGCTGTGTTATACAGTATCTGCAAAGTGATTGGAATTCTGGCTAATCCCTTCCACACATTATAGAAAATTATTAAGCTGCGTTTTCAAAAATGCTTGAGTTTTTGAAAATTGCAGAATGTAAATTATACCTGTGGGGCCTTAGTCCTAAGGAATTTTTTGGTTGAATGTTTTTTTGTTTTGTTTTGTAACGGCAAAACACTGAAGCGGTCTGTGCTAGTCTGAGAAATCTCCATTTGTCCAAGGGTTTTTTTGGTTACATGTTGCATTTCCATGCCTGTTACCACAACTACCACCATTGCCACCACTCAGCCTGACATGTTCTGTGGCCTGGTCCATCACATCTACTATACTAGTTTTTTTAATGACACTGAACAATTGGGGATTAGATCAGACAAACTAAAATGGGCGTTGCGACATAGTGCGGTAAAATATTATACTGTGGAGTAGGGTTGAGCCGACCTTGAGATTTCAGGATCGTTTTTAAAATCCGATTTTCGATCATTTTCCAGCCGATCCCAATCGTGAAATTTGCTCGATCGCCGATCGGGATCCGATCTTTCCCGATCCCGATCACTCAACCCTACTGTGGAGGCCTCCTTAGATCCTAAAGTATAAAAGGTGTAGACCCAGGGGAGGTGATAAAAAAAAGTAAAACTATCTATACTCCCCTTCTCTTACATCTTTTGGGCCTCTTCGGGGCGCTCTACTGTTGATGTCATGTGGTCAACACTGAGGCTTATGATTGGGACATATAGGCATGCAGAGCATCATGGCCAGAGTATAATTTCACTTCCTGTTCTATCTACATTTGTTCAATCCAAAAGGGATCAGGGACCCCAAGCACCCGAATCGAATCTTATGAGTATATGAGACCTCCTTATGAGTATATGAGACCCTCTTATAAGCTTAAGCTTCCACATACTGTTTGTTATCCCTCAGTATCATTTGGGTAATAGGTGGCACCACTCACATGACTTTTACTTTTGTATACTGATGTACTCCAGCACCTTTATTTTGTAGTGACCTCATCTATATGTATGGATACAATAGTATGCACTGCTATACGTACAGTATATAGACCTGGTAGTGATGATACATTTTATTGGTTGTTTGATATTCAAATATTTACATACTAAATACAGAATAAGTGACAGGTTCTTCTAGTTCAGTGTATTGTATGTTATATGAACACCTAGCAATCATTTGTGAGAAATGTCCAACTGAATTATAGATTGTCTATGAGCATAAGATTTTTGTAAAATGTTTTTGTAATCATGGGTGTAGTGTTTATTACCCCTCTTCTGTGGTATCTATTTATTATTCTTGTACTGTGACATCACTGTGTGTATTATCTCTGTACTGTGACATCACTGTGTGTATTACCCCTGTACTGTGACATCACTGTGTGTATTATCCTGTACTGTGACATCACTGTGTGTATTATCCCTGTACTGTGACATCACTGTGTGTATTATCCCTGTACTGTGACATCACTGTGTGTATTATCTCTGTACTGTGACATCACTGTGTGTATTACCCCTGTACTGTGACATCACAGTGTGTATTATCCCTGTACTGTGACATCACTGTGTGTATTATCCTGTACTGTGACATCACTGTGTGTATTATCTCTGTACTGTGACATCACTGTGTGTATTATCTCTGTACTGTGACATCACTGTGTGTATTATCTCTGTACTGTGACATCACTGTGTGTATTATCCCTGTACTGTGACATCACTGTGTGTATTATCCCTGTACTGTGACATCACTGTGTGTATTATCCTGTACTGTGACATCACTGTGTGTATTATCTCTGTACTGTGACATCACTGTGTGTATTATCTCTGTACTGTGACATCACTGTGTGTATTATCCTGTACTGTGACATCACTGTGTGTATTATCCCTGTACTGTGACATCACTGTGTGTATTATCCTGTACTGTGACATCACTGTGTGTATTATCCTGTACTGTGACATCACTGTGTGTATTATCCCTGTACTGTGACATCACTGTGTGTATTATCTCTGTACTGTGACATCACTGTGTGTATTATCTCTGTACTGTGACATCACTGTGTGTATTATCCTGTACTGTGACATCACTGTGTGTATTATCCCTGTACTGTGACATCACTGTGTGTATTATCTCTGTACTGTGACATCACTGTGTGTATTATCCCTGTACTGTGACATAACTGTGTGTATTATCCTGTACTTTGACATCACTGTGTGTATTATCTCTGTACTGTGACATCACTGTGTGTATTATCCTGTACTGTGACATCACTGTGTGTATTATCCTGTACTGTGACATCACTGTGTGTATTATCCCTGTACTGTGACATCGCTGTGTGTATTATCTCTGTACTGTGACATCACTGTGTGTATTATCCTGTACTGTGACATCACTGTGTGTATTATTCCTGTACTGTGACATCACTTATCACTCACTTTCCCTGTATTATATCTTATCTGAGACTGTACTTACACTTGAACTTACGTCTCTGGTGTCCAAACACTTTCCCTGCCGCTGCATTACTTTAGATTACATGTAACGTTGCGCTGCTCTGCTATTTATACATATTAATGAAGTCATCAGCACTAATAACATTACCCAGACTGATTGTTCTGTTCTGTATCTTCACTGCTAGTAGCAGAATGTTTCCTGTCCTTCAGTCTTGTATCTTACATTATAACAATAGACAGTTTAGATATTTTTGCTGCTTTCGATGGTCCAAGTTCTAGTCTTTGTTTGTCTGTATTGTCAGCAGGGGAACACGGTAGCCATGTCTTCCTTTCTATGACTTGTACGTGGCAAGTTACTTCAGACCTGTGACCTACAAGATGCTCTAATCACAACTAAGACGTCACTGTCAGGGTGCAGACATCTTGTGGTCACTGCACCTTGCAAATCGCAGGCCTGAAGTGGCTTGTGGACTACCAGGTAGAGGAAGGAAGAAGTGGCTGTAGCTCATAGGTAGGTGAGTATAATTTTTATTTATTTTTTTATACATATTGCGACATTATTTATACCACAGGGCAGCTGGGGGTAGTTTGGCTATAAGGGGCCTCATTAATATAAATAATAAAATAAAAGGGCTATTTTACATACAGGTCATTATTATAAGGGTTGCATTTGTTTTCTATGTTGCCTATACTTATGGTTGGCCATAAATATCCGATTGGTGTTGGGCCAACACACACATGGATCAGTTGGGTACTTCCACTTCCTGTACTATACGGTGCAGTTGACTCTTTGCACCGCATACTGGCTGGGTGCTGTTACTAAAGATCTGCTCCATTGACTTTAATGAGAGCTGAGTTGTAGTAATGCTGCTTGGTCACTATACAGTGTACACAGTGATCTGCTCCTGACTCCGTACACTGTATAGTTCCAGGACCAAACATACCCCCAAACAGCTGGTTCGTGCAGAAACCATCTGTTGGCCCCACACCGATCAGATATTTATGGTCTGACTTAAGGATAAGTATTAGGGGCCAATAATTATGTAAAGGGGCATTGTTAATACTGGGGGTATTAAGGGATGTGTAAGGTAGTGGTTGGAGTTTTATTAATTGTGGGGGAACTTTATGTAGGTGAGGAAAATGTGGATCGAGTCAAAGATCTCTGCAAACTTGACCGAGAAAAGTCATGGCTGGGAGAAGTGATCATGGCGATCTGGTCCAGATGGAAGTGACAGAAAATAAGAACAATTACAGTCAGATGGCAGATATTTGGCATAAAAAAGTGCTGGGATTATGAAGACTGGCGCTCAATATGCCATTCTTCATCAATATGGCCCTATAAATTTTTGGGTTGGAGACTAGGGTTGAACGAACGGGATCGGAAAAGATCAGATTCCAATTGGTGATCGAGTAAATTTCACGATCGTGATCGGAATTCTGATCCCGATCATTGCCGGTGGGATCGAGGTCGAAGGTTATCTCAAGATCGGCTCAACCCTATTCATGTATATATCATTAATAATAGGGTTGAGTGATCGGGATCGGGAAAGATCGGATCCCGATCGGCGATCGAGTAAATTTCACGATTGGCTGGAAAATGATCAGAAATTGTATTTTAAAATCGATCCTGAAATCTCAAAATCGGCTCAACCCTATTGGAGACCCACTCAGATGTGTTTGACCCCTCCCCTGTACTGAACCTCTTGCAGAAACGTAACTTAAAGGGGTTGTCCCATCACAAGGATCCTATCTATACTGCTTGTTAATGTGGATGTAAGACTTTTCCTAAATACACTGCTTCAGCACAACTGCTTGGTTTGTCCACTATCTTACTTTATTCAATTCATTGTTGACACATCCCTTGACTTATCTGCTCAAAAGTCAAGTGATGTAGCTGCCTGCTCTCAGGGGGGAGGGAGGAGGGGCTAAGTGCTCGGGAGTGAGCCTGTGTATCTAGCTATTCCTGTGTCTACACCACGTGACCTAGCTCCCTGCACTCAGATAGGGGAGAGGAGCTGCTTTCATTTCTTCTGTTCTCCCAGTTCTCAGGTTAGCTAATTCAATTGTGTTCATTATGGCAGAGACAGGCAGTCTCTGTATGTAACACAGAATGGAGTTGCTGCTGCCTGTACTTCATAGTCCACTATGGGTGGGCGGAGCCACACAGTAATTTGGGGGGGGAGCTAAACGGCAGGTTGCATGTGAAACCCCGCCCACCAAATGATGCAAGAAACCAGGAAGAAAGAAGATTTTACAGCAGTGAAGACTGGTGAGTATGTGACGTGGGAATACCCCTTTAAAGCTCTTGGACTCGAATACAAAATCTGCAATGGGGCACCCACTTACCAAATGCTATTTAATACCGGTGTCTTCCTATGTTGTAGAACGCTCTCTGGGCCCCCTCAGGTTCCAGGGCCTGGTAGTGATTGCTACCTCTGTACCCACTATAGCTACATCCTTGACCCCTAGTTATACCACCGTATAAGTATATGGTCTCATACTGTCCCTCTGCCCCTCTCAATTTCATATGGGCATTCCCTTTTGGATAATGTACATAGAGCAGTTTTCTAGCCCCATACATACAGCACACAACAGAGCATGGTATGGCGTCACACAAGAACCATTTAGCCATAGACACCTGCCTTGTGTCTGGAACGCGTTAACCCCTGCTAAAAGTCAATTTAATTTTGCTTTCCAAAAATAACATTTTCTTCCTCCTAAATTTTTTTTTTTTTGTATCCCTAAAATCACGTCCAGCCACCGCCAGGACACGGCCGCTAATTCTTACATGATGAGCGTAATTGTATCCATTTGACTGGGTGCTAATTGTGCAGCGCCGGCTTATTCTTTGATATCTATCATCATCCAGATTGCGGAGGAAAGGAAATATGACATCTGGCATGTGAAAAAAAAAAAAATCTGACAAATCTGCAGCGAAATTAAAAGCGATTAAAATTCTCCCGTAAATCTGTTATGATTTTCAATGCGTTGAGCCGCCGTCTCGTCACTATTCGTCAGCGTAATTAAACTAGTAAGCGAGATTCAACTATTAATGGGGAAAGTTGGGGCTAATAATTCTAGTTGTTGTTTGGCTTTTAAATAGAAGTTGAGTGATCCGCCTTGGATGTAAATTGAGAAGAATGACACGATTCTGTGGGCTAGACAGATATGGCAAGCGGGGATATCCGTAAATGAGGTGGTTTATGAGAGCGGCTTGTGATAAATTAGATGTAAAGCTGATTAGATTGAACATATAAACTATCGGCGTAATTATGACATTTTAATCATTACTCATTTTTGTAAGAGCATTATCTCTAGTCTCATTTGCTATTGAGATTGCCATTACAATCTAAAATATGTCCCTTAGAGGGATTACAACGTTTTAGAGGCCGACGCTCATTTGTCCTATTCTGCTAATGGTTCTACCGTCTGTATCCCTTGTAGGGGACGGGAAAAGATTCTTGTTCCATAAAGGTTATTGACACCTGGGACGACGGAACATTTCGTTTTCACGTTTGCTTGAAGTCAAAAAAGCTGCATCAAGGCTGAGGCACTACGTTGAGGAAACGCAGCTTTTTTTTTGTTGTAGGTTTTGAACCAAAGTCATGGATGGTGACAAAGGGAATGGGAAATATATAGGATGTGCCTATACTTCTCCCTAAATGCTAAATCCACTCCTGGCTTTGGATTCAAAAACTGCAACAAAATCTGCAACAAAAAAGCTGCGTTTCCGCAACGTAGGGCCTCAGCCTTTATGCAACTTTTTTGACTTCAAGCAAATGTGAAAATGTGAATAAATAAAGCATGCTCACCTGTCTTTGGTGCTCCAAAGTCTACCCCCGGTTTCCATTGAGTCTTGTGCCCCCCGTACTCGAAACTAAAAAGGGTTGTGTAGGAATGTGGAGACCAGGAGAGGTGCCCCGGTGTACCACTGTCTGCCACTAGTGTCAGTTCAGTCTTTTGCCATCATACTTGAAACTAAAAGGAGTTGTCCAGGAATGTGAAGACCAGGAGAGGTGTAAAGTGAATAAATAAAGCATGCTCACCTGTCTCCGGTGCTCTGCAGTCTACCGCGATGTCCAATGAGTCTCATACCGTTATGCTCGAAACTATCTGCCACTGGTGTCCGTTCAGTCCTGTGCCGCCATGCTCAAAACTAAAAGGGATTGTCCAGAAATTAGAGTAACTTGTGTGGGAGTCGGAGGAGGCATAAAATAAAAAAATAAAGCACGCTCACCCATCCTGGGTGCTCTGTTGTCTGCCATCAGTGTCAAATCAAAT
This sequence comes from Leptodactylus fuscus, assembly GCF_031893055.1. Classification (NCBI taxonomy): domain Eukaryota; kingdom Metazoa; phylum Chordata; class Amphibia; order Anura; family Leptodactylidae; genus Leptodactylus; species Leptodactylus fuscus. The sequence continues at coordinate 18,147,969 of NC_134267.1, read as the reverse complement.
CAAACAAGCTTTATTGGCACGTCTGAATAGATATTTGGCATTGCCAAAGCTAGTAGAGTGTGGGGGGGAAATTGGAGTCGGGGGGGGGGGGGAGAGTGGTGGGTATGGGGGGTGGGGTGGTTGATTTGGGGTATAACAGTCCGTGGAGTCTCATCTTCCTCTTAGTTGGTGACCGCTATATGGGGAGGTGGGGTATAACAGTCCATGGGGTCTCATCAGTGTCTGTTCGGTCTTGTGTCGATGCATCGATTCCAGAAGTAACGTTGGGCAAATCAGTTTGCAAAATAACAGATTTGATCCAAACATTCCAAATTATTTGTTTTTAATGAAACCGAACAAATTGGGATTTGTCTGGGATGAACTAAAATGGCTGTTTTGCTGTAAATTATTATACTCCAGGATTTCTCCAGACCCCAGAGTATAATAGGTGGAGGACTAGGAGGGGTGTAACAGTGGCCTCAGCGGTGACCTGGGTACATCCTAGAGGAGCACCAGACACCGACTCTGGCGCTCTTCTGTGACGTCACATGCTCGGAGGAGGAAAATACAGATCACAGGATACCACGAGGAGGTCTGAAAAAGGTGAGGGAAGGTACGTAAGGCTGGGGCATTTTACAGTTATGTGTAGTAGATGGGATTCTAGCGAATCTCATCCCCACTGTGCGCTAGAATACATGATGGGGAGATGCTGTGATTTCCAAAAGTGTTGCAGTTTTAGAAATCTCAGCATGTCAATTACACCTATGGAAACGCCAGCGGTTTCCCTATAGGTATAATTGAAGCCACCTCGTTTTTTCCCACAATGCTTTTTTGCTACGAGGGCCCTTAGCCTAAATTTTTTTTTTTATGTTTCAGACCTCCTTTGGGCCTACACATGGAGTAAAGTGGCGCTGATTCTGGCACGATAACTGAAAAAAAGACTCCCTTTGACTTCAATGGGTTCCGTTTTCCGAGTGGAACACATTGAAGTCAATGGGATTTTTTTTTTTCATCGCTGATTCTTACGTGCGTTATAGTGCCAGAATCAGCGCCACTTTACTCCGTGTGAATGGACCCTTATACTTTGGGGTCTGAAAAAGATCCCAGTCTATAATAATTTCACATCAGTTTCTATCTGAACAAAACTGGAGGATCTCTTTGTCCAAATACCAGACGGAACTAATCTTCAGAGGTTCACCCATAAACACCAACACACCCAGGACATGTGAACGCGCTTTATTATTTTATTTTATACCTTCCCCAGCCTCCACACATGTAACTCCAATTCCTGGACAACCCTTTTAATTTTCGGGTTGCGTTTTTAACCCTCTCCTATCACTAATCTGTAAATTTACGTCGAGACTGGGTTTTTAAAAATGGTATTTTAAACAGCGGGGACCTAGCAGCGGTGCCGTGATCAGAGATGGCTCTGAGCGCAGGCCTGTAACCTCTGACATGTTATGGCTAGATGTGACCACGTATTTCCTTATTAAAATTACTCCTTACATTCACTTCTTTTTGGATGGATAACTCTCATATGTAAAGATCTAATAAAAAATAGTAAAAAAAATTTTTTTAAAAAAAAGTTTTAAAAAAATGCAAACATTTAAATTACCCCTTTTCCTAGTTTTCATATAAAAATAAATAACTAAAAATGAAAATAAATATATAAGGCTGGGTTCACACTTGCACTGGGCTCTCCGTCGTTTGGGTCGCCATGGGACACGAACCACAGAGAGCCCATCCACTAAAGCAGTTATAGACTATAATGGGGTCTGTCGGGTGAACCTAGACTTGCCTATGCCATAGTAGAAAACAAATAAATATAGGCAAATCGTTGTTTTTTTTCTTGCCTCCTTGAAAAAAAAAAAAAAAAAAAAAAAAAAGGAAAATTTAGACATTCCCCAAAGTGGTAAAAAGTAAAACAACAACTTGCTCTGTCAAAAAGACACTTTAGTGAAAAATGCTGTAGAAAAAAACAGAATTGCAGCAAAAATGTTCATTTCTTGCATTCTGAGCTTTACATATTTTTTTTTCTTCCTTACTTAACATAAGTCTAGAGAAAAAAGGATGCAGGGAAAATTGCTGCAACTTTAAAAAAAACAAAAAAACAAAAAACAAACAGACAATAAACTTGTGTTTTTGAAAATGCAGCATTTTTTTCCCACTGTATTTCCACTATTACTAGAGTATAGTATCTGGTGCCATTGTGAAATAAAATTCGTCCTGCAAAAATCAAGCCGTCACATGGCTATGTCAGCAATGATTATTTTTTACAAATCTGTAGTTTTTGGAAGGTGGCAGAAAAATATAAAAACATAAAAATGAAAATTTGCTTGGACCTGAAAAGGTTAAATTCTTTATTCATTATTAGGGTAAGTTCGCACAGGGTTTTTTTGGTCAGGATTTTGAGGCCGTATCTGCTTCAAAACCCTGACCAAAAAGGTGGCTCCCATTGAAATCAGTGGGAGCCGGTCAGTTCTTTTTTTCGGGAGCCGTTTGTTCCGGCTCCTGGAAAAAAGATGTAAGATGCTCATTCTTCAGGTGAATGTCACCCTGCGACATCCGCCTGAAGACACTCCCTCTCGACTAGGCCCATTCATGGCCTAATCCGGAGCAGAGTGCGTGACTGGATGCCGTGCACTGGCATCCAGTCGGAGCTACTCATATTTTGGTCCGGAACCAAAAAACCCCGTGTGAACTTACCCTTAGATCACTTGATATTCAGTTAGCAACCTGTTCCATGTGGACATTGTCCTCTCAGTAAGGTTTGTTCAGATCTATGTTCTGCTTTCTGTTATAGATGTAGGTCACAATATATTGTCCCTCTTCCCTCTATCATGTATATACTTTGATACAGTGCAATCTCCATGACCCCATCCTCCACAGATCCTATTCTGGATGCATCCTCCACTCTATACTTTTTAAGCTAAGGCCCCACGTTGCCAAAGTTTTTTTGTTGCAGAATTGACCGTGGTTTTTTTGAGCCAAACCCAATAGTGGCTACTTCTCCCTTTTGCTCAATCCACTCCTGACATTGGCTCAAAAAACAACAAAAAAAGGCTGCTTTCTGAAATGTGGGGCCTGGGCACAACCTTCCCTCCTCCCTGCTGATAGGTTTGCCTTACCTCTAGCAGTGAAGTACAACGATGGTAAGATCCCTGAATGGACAACAGCCATAAACAGTGTGCAGTCAAATCTATAACAAAAGCAACAGCACAGTCAGTTATGTCAAGGAGTTACACAGACTCTACAGCTACAAATGAATGTGTACTGATTTTTTTTTTTTTTTTAATAAAGTTGCTGTATTTTGCATTTAGGAAGCAAACTAACAAGACTGAGACCTCCAGATGTACATGGCATTTTACATACAGTGTGATTTTTTTTTTGAAGGAGCTTGAAATAGTCTTTAACAGTAAAAAAAAAAAATTTAAAAATGGAATATGTATTTCTGCTATAGCTGGGGGACATGGTAGCAAGTAATTTTGTGCACACAGGTCACTGTAGAGTGTAAAGTAATCAAACTTAATGCACTTACATTGTTATTGTACAGATGTACACTCCTTACTAAAGATTAGTGGATTGGTTGATAATGAGTTGGGTTCGTTACAGATTTTTAGGCTAAGGCCCCACAGGACACTAAAGCGCTGTGGGAAAAACTGCGGTGGGAATGCATTGCAGTTCTTCCCGCAACGCTTTGAACCAAAAATTGCCACCAAATTGCGCCGTTTCTGACCCGTGGGGCCCCGGCCTTTCCAATGTTTCGGGTTCAGCCACTCATGAATTGTTGTCATCAGCTAGGATCTCATCACACACCTGAAGTGGAGGCCTAGGGGAGGTGTGGAAACATAAGGAACACTGACACTCACCTCTCCTGGGTGTCCAAGTGTCTCTCCCAGTGTTATGACATCAAAGCAGCCCATGTGACCACTGAGGGTTTGTGATATCTGAGATGTTGGAAGAGACAGCAAAAGCTTGCAGGTAATGACTGTATGTCAAGGCCGGATGCCCAGAAGAGGTGAGGAAAGGCGAGTATTAATGGTTTTTAATTTGACTTCCCCTCCCCTGAGTCTCCACTTATTATACTCTGGGGTCAGAAGAGATACTTGGTTGTACAATGAATGTCAATGAGAAGATGGCAGAGCTGTCAAGATACAGTCCAGTAGCAGAACTTAAAGGGTTATCCTACATATTTTTTTAGTGGTTTACAGTGTTGCTGAAAGTGCCAAAATAATGAACTTTACTCACCTCTCCCCGATCCTCTGATCGTATGTTTACAGGTTTCCTGGCTGACTCCAGCAGTGACGTCCCATTTGTGCTAGGTGACTGCTGCAGGAAATCACAAGTGATCTCTTCACCAACATCATATTCAACCTCTAGACTGGGGAGAGGTGAGTAAAGTTTTATTAGATAGTTTCCTAGGAGCCATGACAGTGTCATACACTATGTTTTATAGATAGGTTCCTAGGAGCCCTGACAGTGTTCTACACTATGTTTTATAGATAGGTTCCTAGGAGCCCTGACAGTGTTGTACACTATGTTTTATAGCTAGGTTCCTAGGAGCCCTGACAGTGTTCTACACTATGTTTTATAGATAGGTTCCTAGGAGCCCTGACAGTGCTATACACTATGTTTTATAGATAGGTTCCTAGGAGCCCTGACAGTGTTATACACTATGTTTTATAGATAGGTTCCTAGGAGCCCTGACAGTGTCATACACTAGGTTTTATAAATAGGTTCCTATGAGCCCTGACAGTGTCATACACTATGTTTTATAGATAGGTTCCTAGGAGCCCTGACAGTGTCATACACTATGTATTATAGATAGGTTCCTAGGAGCCCTGACAGTGTCATACACTATGTTTTATAGATAGCTTCCTAGGAGCCCTGACAGTGTCATATACAACTTTTTAAAACAACTTATTTGCACTTGCAGTTTGCAACAAACCAGTTTGGACCAAATAAAACTTTTGATCTGAATCAACAAACCTGAATAGGCTCTGCCACATATTTTTCTTGTGTTCCTCTCACCCTTCATTATCCAGGGAAGCCAATGTCTGAAGAAGGTCTCCTAGGGACTGAAACATTACATGTCTTTTGTGGATTGCTAATAAAATTGATTTGTGTTCCTTCACTTCTCTGAATGCTGGAATTGTTTCCAATGATATTTATGGAGTGCCTTCCTTCCTGGGCAGTACCAAGCGCCCATACTGGAGTGCTGTGTCACCAGCATGTCTAGTCTTTAGAGATCCCTGCCTCTCTATTCAAACTCCTTTCTATGACTATCTAGTCATCAGTAGTGAATAGTAGTAGAGAATAATTTTGCAAATATTCAAACCCCTTCTTTCCAAAAAAACAAACGTACAAACAAAGAAAAACATAAAAAATCATATATTGTATACGCTATAGACTACATAAAGCGATGCCAGATGGTAAAGCAGCTCTAGAATACAATGGTATATAGAGATAGGAGCGGACTGTAGATACAGTAATGCAATGTCCGGGTTTGGCCACATGATGTCACTTTTTACTATAAAATAACATGGAGCAGCAGAATACATTATATTTCCCCAGATATTGTAATTTATCATCTCCAGATTGTTAACAAGCTCAGTCACGGAGCATTTCTTACACTGTTGTATAAGACATTGAAATAAGAAGATCAGTTTTTGCAGATGATGAGAGTAGTTGTATAGGGGAATGTTGGGGATCCTTCTCTTCTATGTGAATTGATCTGAATCTGTAACAGGGCCCCTGACCTTTACTATTGGCCTTCTTATATAGAAGAGGAGTCATTGGCCCCTCTGGCTCCAGGGTTTGGGGGTGACTTCTACCTTTGCACCCATTCATGGTCCTCCCCTGATCTCACAGCCTGGACAATCTGTCACCAATAGAGAATCAACTCACAAATCTCCATTCTATAAATGTCTCTACATATTATATAATAGAGTCATCTAACAACATGCCATGATCTGTATAGTGTATCGCGATATCCTCTGTATTGTGACAAGTCCTGACACCGGTTCCTGGTGGCCTCCTGGTGGTGGTCCTAGTTCACACATGAAGTAATGTTCAGTTCTCTGATATGAGGAATAGTTTTGCTTACTATATAATATATACTGTTATTATGTAACCGCTCTACATGTATGACACAAGATTCCTGGTATTTGTAAGGTTAGTGGTAGCAATAAAGATGGGACATGGTCATTATTATTCATCTGATAATAATATATTAATATTCAATTTATAGTTTAGATTTTTAAGTTTTAAAAATGGAAATAGATCAATAGATAGATATAGATAGAAGTAGATAGATATGAAATATGTAAAAGATATATGGATAGATAGGTCTGAAATAGATAGATATGAGATGGATAGATAGATAGATAGATAGATAGATAGATAGATAGATAGATAGATAGATAGATAGATAGATAGGAGATAGATAGATGATAGATAGATAGATAGATAGATAGATAGATAGATAGATAGGAGATAGATAGATAGATAGATAGATAGATAGATAGATAGATAGATAGGAGATGGATAGATAGATAGATAGATAGATAGGAGATAGATAGATATGAGATAGATAGATAGATAGATAGATAGATAGATAGATAGATAAATAGGAGATAGATAGATAGATAGATAGATAGATAGATAAATAGGAGATAGATAGATAGATAGATAGATAGATAGATAGATAGATAGATAGGAGATAGATAGATAGATAGATAGATAGATAGATAGATAGATAGATAAATAGGAGATAGATAGATAGATAGATAGATAGATAGATAGATAGATAGGAGATAGATAGATAGATAGATAGATAGATAGATAGGAGATAGATAGATAGGAGATAGATAGATAGATAGATAGATAGATAGATAGATAGATAGATAGATAGATAGATATGTAAATAGATGTAGATAGCCTGGGAGACTTTCTGTACACAATTAGTATATATTATTTCCCATAGTTTCTCTATGTAGATATGTACGAAATATGTAAGAGGTATATGTATAAATAGGTCTGAAATAGAGATGAGATGGATAGAGATGGATACAGATATATTTAATAGATATTAGATAGAGAGATAGATAGATAGACAGATAGATAGATAGGAGATAGAGAAAGATTAGAAATAGATATAAGATGCCTAGAAAAATATATTTCTAATAGATATGAGCTATATAGATTAGATATATAACAGATATAACAGATATTTATGATTTATAATAGATAGATATGAGATAGATAATAAGTTGGTAATTCCTTATATCCATACTACTTTAGAGTGCGGCCTACCTCTATAAATCACATTAGTTATTCTATAGCTTTCTGTTATGCCTTTTATCCATTAACCCTTTCAGTGGTTGCCCTGTATCCATTCCTCCATACACAGCTCGTCTGCAGTCTGTTAGTACAACAATCGAGTATCTCTTGTGATGTCTCTTTGCATCGAGCCTACAAATGTTGTCCATGACGTCCTATGTGCTATACTGTTCCATTTCCTAGGGTTGGGGATTGTCACATTACATAGAGCAGTGCCAGTAATAATCTCACAGTACGTAAGTGCAGATTTTTTTTTTTTTTTTTTACCAACACTACGTCCTGTATAAATTGCCCTTCTGTTTGCGAGAGGATATAATGCAATGTGATGGTAGAGATTTGTATTAAAGTAGACCTCCTCTGATATGTACACTTACGTCTTCTGACATTTATATGGAATATCGCCTTAAGTATCACATACATAGTTTTAAATAAAACGTGTCACTACCGGCAATGTTGTAACTATATTTTGTGTGTGTGTCAAGACGGATTACATGTCAGGATATACTTGTGTAATGTTATCCCATTGCTCCTGGTTTTGTGAAGACATCTGCAAGAAAGGCAAAATAAAAACGATTAATAATTGGGAGCGATTAACAAAAACAACGACAATATTAAGAAGCGGATACTTACAATATAACACTTCCATTTTTATCTGCAAATCTCACTCTACATTGGAATATTTTTGGAATATATTTTGCATAACTTTTTGAAATATTTTTACACTTAAATTAAAAAAAAAAAAAATTTAAATTCTTTATTAGGATTCTTAATTTTTTTTTTCATTACTTTTAAGTAAATTGCATTATTCCAAATCCTATTTATATTTGGATTTATTTTTAGATTTTTATCCTATGTGGGTTCTCATTTAAAAATGAAAAAAAATTGTAAAAAATAAATAAATAGAGAGAATTGTTTTAAAAAAATTATTTTAATTGTTTAATAAATTTTAATCATTAATTGACATCCTAATGGTAAAAATAAATAGTAAAGATATCTTCTCATCTCATTAAGCAGATTTTAATAAATTTTAATAATTAATTGACATCATGTTCCACATCACACAAATTTATAATGACCGTCTCTAATTTTAAATTTTTTTTCGTATTATTCCATTTGTAGTTTCAAAGTTATTGGTGACATTTTTTTTTTTTTTTACCTATTTCAGGCTACAACCTTGAAGTGAAATTTATAAAATAATGTTTCTAATTTTACATAGGAAAAATAACAACTAGCACGATTTTAAAATAAAGCAAAAATTCCAAAAACATCAGCCAAGAAAAAAATAAATAAAAAAAATATTCTCTTTAGATTAATCAGGAATGAAGAAAATGAATAGTACATGTGTATACAGTCACAACAGTCTTGAGGAGATTCAGCCCCAGAGCCAAGAACAGAGGGCTTGTCTTACTGTGTTGACACTAATTAATTTATGTTAATTTATTGTGTACAAGGATTCTATCATTTAGCCAACGCAGAAGTCCAACCCACTGCTTTTCGGATGTGTTTGGAGGATACATTGATCCTAATGGTTAACGACAAACTGAACTGAAATTTTATTTATTTATTTATTTTTTCAAAAAAATAGGGTTTAACCCTTTCAAATCTGTATTTTTATTTTTAAATTTTTTTTGTAAAACATTTCTTCAAAAATACATTTTTTAAAAATAAATAGCAGGCCCCAAGAGCCTGATAAAAAAAAATAAATCCTGACCTCATGGTGACCAGCTACTGCTGAGAGGGGTAAAGCAGAGGTCGAAAAGTTTTTGTGTTTTCTTTTTGTTTCATAAACTAACTCTACCCCCCCCCCCCATGTGTTAGCCTGCTGCTTCTGTAGCATAACATGCTGGTCTGCACAATATGCCGAGACAGAATGAAAGGATCAGCAGGTAACAAAAGAGAGAGAGGGTAAAAAAAATAAAAAAAGAAGACAGTCACCTCTAAAAGAGGATTTTTTTTTTTAAAACTTGCTTCTCATTTGCATGCCGAGATTTAATTTCCACTGCTTAAATATGACGAATTGCCGAGATTTTCTTCAGTTAATGCTTTTAACAGCTCCCAATAAACTTCATTAATCAGGCGAGCTCTAGCCTCAACGTGCCGCCTGCAACAGCTAATTTGCCTGATTAGCCCGCGACTTTAGTGAATAACCAGGTGGATAATCTAACGGCTTTATGGCCTTAATTACACTCTAATCAGTTCAGCGGTTGGCAAGAAAAAAAAAAGAGCCCAAAGCTCTTTCTTTCCCCCCCTCTCTCCAATGTCTATCCCCTCCCTCTAATAGATTTCTACTTTACCTCTATATTTTATGATCCCTTGGTTATTCTTCACCCTCGACCACAGCTACGCGTACAATATTCTCCCAGTCATTGGGAAACCCATTGACAAATCACTTCAAGGGCAGGATAACTTTGAAGGACAAGACAATGCTTCAGCATATGGTACATTCCCCAGATGTTCCCTCTCTCTGTCTTTCCCTCCCTTCTTGTTTTTTCTATTCTACTTGAGGAGTTTTCCCTTTTTAGAATATGTTCCAATTTATTTCCTTCTTTTTCATTTTTTTTTGTCTTTTTTTTCCGTATAATTCCAGGACAAATCACTTACATCTGTCTTACAGGAATGTGAGGAGGAGCAGGTCGGTTTTTGGATTGAGAAATTCCCTGCGCTTTTGTTGAATTTTTATACTGACAGCTAAAGAAAATTTTTGAATAATTCTAATTTTGTTTTTATTTTTGACAACTCGTCTTTGAAGGGAGTGGATTAAATCCGTGCTGATATAGCATTCCCTGACGTCTTATCTTATCTTTCTACTTGATGATGGGACACTTTTGTGTCCAAGTTTCCAAAACAATCTTTTTTTTTTTTTTATTATTTAAAAAATAAAGTTTAGGGGTAATACGGTGGCTCGGTGGTTAGCACTGCAGCCTTGTGGCTCTAGAGTCCTGGGTTTGAATCTCGCAAGGAACAACATCTGCATAGAGTTTGTATGTTCTCCACGTGTTTGCATGGATTTCCTCCCATTCTACAAAGACATACTGATAGGAAAAAAAATGTACATTGTGATCCCTATATGGGGCTCACAAACTACATAAGAAAAAAAAAAATTAAAGTTTAAAAAGTTTTTTGTCTTATGTGAATTTACAGTTTGGGATGTAACATACAATTGCATATATATATATATATATATATATATATATATATATATATGCAATTTTATACTAAATCCCAGATTGGGATTAAACATAAATTAGGATTAAACATTAATTGGGATTAAACCTAAAATTTGGGATTAGACATAAAATTTGAGATTGAACATATATACATGGTATATAAACTTTTGAAACTGTATTTTTCTGGTTTATATACAATGGGAGTTTTGCAGATAATTTTCTCTCTTTTTTAGATTTTTTTTTTTTTAGAAATTGGCACTTACTCATTTTTGCAAATAAAATAAGAAAAAATCTTGTCACAGTAGCAGAATAATCTGAAAAGAATCCACATAGCAAAAACTTTGTTCAGATCATGGAAATATCTAATAATTACATTTCAGTAAAAAAAATGGTTAAAAAGGAAACTTTTTTAAAATAATAAAATTGGAGTAAATAAAATGTAGATTCCACAGACCTAGATGGACAAAACAATCTAAAAATGGTATTAACTGCCCCAAGATATTTCGATATCAGTAAATATACAAGGATTAAAAAAGTAGTATTTGACAGTTGGATGATGTAATAGAAATTAAAATTTTTGAATTTCTGTTTTTGTAGTAAATTTTAGTTTGTCCCTATAAATTCTAAGAAAATTTAGTGATAACATGTAACATAATAATAAGTGATAATATGAACCAGTGAAAGTTTAGTTCTGGCATTGCTTATTGCCAATCCGTTATCAATGCAAGTATATTTTTTGCCAAGGCCTCTAAGGGGTTCGAAAGTTATGTTTTACATAGTCTATGCTCATTGTTACAAAAAATATTATCTAATGTTTATACTATAAGTTATTCGCAGCCTCTTGGATCCAATACTACAGAAAACATCAAAATATTCCGCAATGTTTTTCAGTAAAAAAAAAAAAAAATCAAAAACTCTAGGTACATTTTCATAGAAAGCAAATTAAGTTTACCAGGATTTAAGAATGCAGATTAATTCAGATTATAAAACATACTAGTAAAATTGATCAATTTTCGACAATATTGGAGGAAGTCCAACAACTGGAACCTCACATGACAGATTTTGGATGCTTCTTAGCCATCCAATCACTGATGGAATGGCCACAAGTTGGCAGATAATCAGCCAAAAGTGGCTACCACTTGATTTTTTGACCTACCACTGATCAAAAATATTGAACACGGTGATGTGTTTATGGTCATCAGTCATTTGTCCTCCTACATGATGGCACAGGCCCCAGGGATAGGATGAGGCACAATCACAGGCCTCAGTGGTGCCTCAAGGCGCGTGATGTCACCCAAGAGGCTGGAAGAAGACCAAAAAGGAACCCAGGAGAGGTGAGGGAGGGTCATCAGTGGTTATTGTGTTTCCTCCCCCAGGACTCTGATTATTACACTCTGGGGTCTGAATAAGCCTCAATGTATAACAATAACACTTCTAGTTTGATCTGAACAAGAAAAGAATGTTACAAGGTTCAGCCATTTCCAGTCGAGGGTATTAAGGAGGAGTTATGCAATGCAATAATTGTGTGTCCATTCTTGCGATACGTGGTGGCCCCATTTATAAAGGGAGCTGAGCAAAAATGGGGCCCAGGTGCCATAAAGGGCCTGGAGCCAACTGCATCCGGTGTGTATAGTACAGGCATCCAAAATGATCCCATATAGCTGACTGGTTGGGGATTGTCCCATGTTATATATATGGCAGATGTCAGGTATTTAAATATGGTGCAGACTTGGAAACTTAGTCAGCAGGCGCCATGATGTCACATGACCTGCGAAGAATCGTAGAATCGGGACTCACGGACTCATGCCTCTGTTACCTCAAACAGCTTTTGCTGGGTCCCGGGTTGTCAGACCCTGCCAATAGATCATTGGTCTTTGAAACCAGAAAAAATCCTTTAAAGTCCCAGAAAATAAAAAAGGGGTTGTTTCATAAGGACAATTTTTTGTTGTTGTAACGTTGAATTAAGCACATACTGTACGCTTTGGCGAATGGGGGATAAGCAAATTGTCACCAACAATTTGTTTTTTTGGCCAGATGTGTTGGACCAGTGTTGGATGTGAGTGATGTCCCCGGTCCCTCTACAACGACCACTGAGGTGATCAAGTAAGCCTGATGGCTTCCGGAAGTCCAACCCCTAACACATGAGGAAACGGGAGCTGAGAAAATAGCCTGATCATAGGAAAGGTCAGATCCTCATCCCCACAGATGCCATCCTGGCGCCCAGGAGCCCCTGGTTACATTGCGTCTGACCCCGCCGTCTCTCTGTGCAGCGATAGGGTCCGGGTTTGTTCTCTCTCTCCGTATCATTATTAGTTCCACAGCTGGAGGATCTGAGATATTCATCATTACTCATTCATAAGAAGCAGTGACCTTCCTGACTCCCTGTGATTTTACATAATAGCAACAATTTCATTTGTTTGAAAGAAGACAAGGTATTGGGAATGGCTGACGGCGGCCTACACCTTCTAATTCCATCAAGGGAATGTCATCTTTTGCTTAATACAATTTATCTGCAATGTATACAAATGATATTGACTTCCCAGGAGCCTTTCTGCTGGATAAAAATATAATGTACCTTGTAATAATACCATCCGCGGAGGAAAAGGATAAAATAGCACCAAATTATTGAAATCTGTCTGCCTATCTATCTATCTATCTATCTATCTATCTATCTATCTCCTATCTATCTATCTATCTATCTATCTATCTCCTATTTATCTACTCTATCTATCTATCATCTATCTATCTATCTATCTCCTATCTATCTATCTATCTATCTATCTATCTATCTCCTATCTATCTATCTATCTATCTATCTATCTATCTATCTATCTATCTATCTATCTATCTATCACCTATCTATCTATCTATCTACCTATCTATCTCCTATCTATCTATCTAGATATCTATCTATCTCCTATCTATCTATCTCCTATTTATCTATCTATCTATCTATCTATCTATCTATCTATCTATCTATCTATCAATATATTGCTGTAAATCTATCTCCTAGCTATCACATATCTATCTATCTATCTATCTATCTATCTATCTATCTATCTATCTCCTATCTATCTATCTATCTATCTATCTATCTATCTATCACCTATCTATCTATCTACCTATCTATCTCCTATCTATCTATCTAGATATCTATCTATCTCCTATCTATCTATCTCCTATTTATCTATCTATCTATCTATCTATCTATCTATCTATCTATCAATATATTGCTGTAAATCTATCTCCTAGCTATCACATATCTATCTATCTATCTATCTATCTATCTATCTATCTATCTATCTATCTATCTATCTATCTCCTATCTATCTATCTATCTATCACATATCTATCTATCTATCTATCTATCTATCTATCTATCTATCTATCTATCCATCCTTATTCATCTATAAAATGTAATAAAATATAATGTACCTTGTAATAATACCGTCCGCGGAGGAAAAGGATAAAATAGCACTAAATTATTGAAATCTGTCTGCCTATCTATCTATCTATCTATCTATCTATCTATCTATCTCCTATTTATCTACTCTATCTATCTATCTATCTATCTATCTATCTATCTATCTATCTATCTATCTATCATCTATCTATCATCTATCTATCTATCTATCTATCTATCTATCTATCTCCTATCTATCTATCTATCTATCTATCTATCTATCTCCTATCTATCTATCTATCTATCTATCTCCTATTTATCTACTCTATCTATCTATCTATCTATCATCTATCTATCTATCTATCTATCTACCTATCTATCTCCTATCTATCTATCTAGATATCTATCTATCTATCTATCTATCTATCTATCTATCTATCTCCTATCTATCTATCTCCTATCTATCTATCTATCTATCTATCTATCTATCTATCTATCTATCAATATATTGCTGTAAATCTATCTCCTAGCTATCACATATCTATCTATCTATCTATCTATCTATCTATCTATCTATCTATCTCCTATCTATCTATCTATCTATCTATCTATCTATCTATCACATATCTATCTATCTATCTATCTATCTATCTATCTATCTATCTATCCATCCCTATTCATTTATCACGTCTATGTTCTTGTAGATGTTGAAAACTTTCCGTGATGTTGTACCACATATGAAATGTCGCTGTTCTGGGACGTCGGGTCCCCTGTTCACCACTCAATCATTATGTTATACAGCGGCAGCCATGGTACATTACTCTATCATGATTGATTCACTGGGCTTCTTCAGACTTTACCCAAAATAGGAATATGCAGAGTCATCTATCTATCTATCTATCTATCTATCTCATATCTATCTATCTATCTATCTATCTATCTATCTATCTATTTGCAACATTCCAGGGTAAGTAATGGGTATTTCCCTCTCCAATCATATTGGATTTGGCGCTAAAAAAACTTGCCCACATGATAAGTCATCTGTATTAAATCTGTGGGGGGGCCCAACATCTTGGCCCCATACAGATCAGCTGTCCTAGCAGCCTCCAGGCTCCGGAAGTTACAGCCTGGATGGGGATTATGTGCAGCAGCGACTTTTAATGCCCCATTCACTGGATATCGGTGTCTCAAGGGAACTCCAGTGCCGCTCCTGTTACTAGAATAGGAGTAACTGCACGCATGCCCTGTTCACTGTTGGAATGTCCAATGCTCAAAGGCTGCTGGAACAGCTGATCTGTGCAGGGTCAGGGTGTTGGACCTCCACGGATCACATATTGATGACCCATCCCTTTAAGAGTTGTGTTGCTCTTCGGTATTGTCTGTAATCTCATACGGCTCGGTGGCAGCCTCAGTACACCTCGCTGTTCTCAGAAGCCATGAAGCTGTGAATTCCTCTTTGTGTTTTATAGAAAGCGGCTTCTGTCCAATTAGCATGCTTAATGTAATCAGTCAATATAGGAAAACAAGCGCACATTGTCACAGGTGTGCGTCCTGCCGGGATACAGACGCACTTGGTTCTGCTTGATGCAGCATTAAGTGTCTTGCAGTGTTATACTCCATGCACCTGTCATGTCGCTCTGCAAAGTTAAGCCTTGACAGCATGGCTGTAGTCACACAGCGTACTGTGCGTATCTTTGGCCAAAGCTAGCAGATGAAATGCACGAGGGCGAGACTTTCTAAAACAAACCATTCCATGGGGCTTCTATGGATAGGTCTTTTTTAGCAGCACATCCCAAATCTTGGATTGAGATTTGGGGACTTTGGAGGCCACATCACCACCTTGATCTCTTCAGTTTTTGCAGTGTAGCAGAGGTATTATCCTGCCATTAAGGGGCACTCAGTATGTGACTGGGCCACCAGAGGATGCTCAGGTCAACCCAAGCTCTAACACAAGAATGGTACAGAAGAAGACACCCACATTTGAAGGCTACTATGATCTGTTTCCTAGAGGGTGCTGGAGGCCCAAGGAATCCCAACCCTACATTGCTGCCATCACGGGGCGCTTAGGTAATGTTATTATTATTATTACTTATATAGCACCATTAATTCTATGGTGCTGTACATTATTATATTAATTCCATGGTGCTGTACATTATTATATTAATCCCATGGTGCTGTACATTATTATATTAATTCTATGGTGCTGTACATTATTATATTAATCCCATGGTGCTGTACATTATTATATTAATCCCATGGTGCTGTACATTATTATATTAATTCCATGGTGCTGTACATTATTATATTATATCCATGGTGCTGGACATTATTATATTATATCCATGGTGCTGGACATTATTATATTAATCCCAAGGTGCTCTGTACATTATTATATTAATCCCATAGTGCTGTACATTATTATATTATATCCATGGTGCTGGACATTATTATATTAATCCCAAGGTGCTCTGTACATTATTATATTAATTCCATGGTGCTGTACATTATTATATTGATTACATGGTGCTGTACATTATTATATTAATTCCATGGTGCTGTACATTATTATATTAATCCCATGGTGCTGTACATTGTTATATTAATCCCATGATGCTGTACATTATTATATTAATTCCATGGTGCAGTACATTACTATATTATTTTCATGGTGATGTACATTATTATATTAATTCCATGGTGCTTTACGTTTGAGGATTTACATACAGTACACAAAATAAACAAAACAAATATAATACTAACAATGACTGACTGGCACAATGGGGTAGAGGGCCCTGCCCGCGAGGCCTTACAGTCTATGAGGGAAGGGGGGTAGAGACAGAGGGGGAGACTGTACAGATGGCGGTGCGGTGATAGTGTTATTGGAGCTTGTAGGCCTTCCTGAATAGGGGAGTCTTCAGGGCCTTCTTGAAGCCTGTGATTGTGGGGGTCAGTCTTATGTGTCTTGGTAAGGAGTTCCAGAGTATGGGGGATGCACGGGAGAAATCTTGGAGATTATTGTGTGAGGAGCGGATGAGAGCAGAGCGGAGTAGGAGGTCATTGGAGGATCTGAGGTTACGTGTGGGCAGGTAGCGGGAGATTAGGTCAGAGATATATGGAGGGGACAGGTTGTGGATGGATTTCTATGTCAGCGTTAGTAATTTGAACTCTCTTCGCTGGGCAATGGGTAGCCAGTGAAGAGATTGGCAGAGGGGAGCAGCTGATAAAGAACGGGGGGAGAGGTGAATTAAGCGAGCAGCACAGATTAAGGTGGACTGGAGGGGGGCGAGAGCATTTACTGGGAGACCATGGAGAAGGGTGTTACAGTAATCTAAGCGGCAGATTATGAGGGCCTGGACCAGTGTCTTTGTAGTTTCAGAGGTAAAGATGGTGCAGATTCGATGGATGTTCTTGAGTTGTGCGGCAGGAGATGTTGAGGGTTTGGATGTGCGATTTGGAGGATAGGTCAGAGTCCAAGGTTATCTCAAGGCAACGGATCCGCTGGACTGGAATAAGTGCAGTTCCATTAACTTTGATAGATGGGGCAATAGGAGGTGGGGCGAAGATGATGAACTCTATTGTTTAGGATATTTAGGAAGAACATTGCTAAAACCATCTTACTAACTAGGTTCACATTTGCGCTCAAATTTCTGTTCTTCAGGTCTGCTTGGGAACCTGATTAACCGAAACCCAATATGCTTAAAAAGCAGTTACCCACGGAATTGGGGTCCACCGGGTTTTTCGCCAAAAAATATGGAGAGAAAAGTCCTAATTGCAGGACTTTTCTCTCAGCATTTTTCAAGCGGAATGGGGGACGAAATCCTCGAATGGTTACCAAGCACAGATGCGAACCCAGCCTATGTCAACTTGTCTTCTTCTCATCATGCATCCTAGTGCCTTCTCCTCCCAAGGTAAGTGACACATACATGTACTGACCAAGAAGATCTGTGCTTAGTTCTCCAAGATGGCGGCGGGAACAACCTCCCTGCCCAGTTCTACCAAAAACTGTCTGCAAGTACCAAGAAGAACTGATGGAAGGCAAAGGGCAAAGGTCAGACCGACTATTGATGGGATTCACAAAAATAATCTATTAACCCTTCTATTTCCCAAAGCATTCTTAGTTTACAGAATTTTTTTCTTATTTGTAGACTTTTATTACTAAAAAATATTATTCATTTTATCTTAACTATATCAACGGAAAAAAAAAAATATAAAAAATATATAAAAAAATAATCCAGGAACAAGCGCCCGTCATTTTATGTGAAATGCGATTTGCGCAGGAATTAATATTTACCAGTAAAATAAACGAATCTGTGAAACTTTACATTAAATTCTACTTAAGAATTAACGGCCTGAAATCTGCATTTACTGCTTCATAATAGAAACCTCCATACGCCGTGGGACGGGCTGCACGGAGTCCCATCAATTTATATGACATAAACCCAAATTTATAATTTGCTAAGATGTTAAAATTTACAAGATTTTTATTTATTTTTTTAATATAAAATACAACAAATAGATAAATTGCAACACTTGAAAAATGACTTTTTCTTGTAAATCCATCACATATTACCATGTACATTAAAAGCACGGTATGATCCAGATAAATTCGTTTTATTACTTATAGAATACTCAAAAACAACCGGAACTTTTTGCATGCCGCCTGGTAATTTCTACAAAAAATAATCTCTATTATGGTTTTAGATCTAACGTACTACACGGAGGCCGCTACAGGTTCCGGTCCAAAAGACGGGTAGCCGTGACTGAAAGCCGCTGCACTGCATCGGCATCCAGCCGCGCAATGAATGGGCCTAGTCCGGAGGAAGGTGTGCCGAATCGCGAGGCGAAATCGCCTGAAGAATGAGAACCTCACTTCCTTTTCCGGGAGTCGGCTTGAAATCAATGGGAGCCGTCTTTTTGGTCAGGATTATGAGGCGGATACGGCGTCCTGACGAAAAAACTCTGTGTGAACTTACCCTTCCATGTTCTATATTTAAAAAAACAAAAAATACTATATCCTGAAATCTTTACTCAGACTACTAAACCTTATAATAGACTAACACAATACAATACTGTGTGCAGGGGCCACTATGGGGTATAATACTGTGTGCAGGGTCCACTATGGAGTATAATACTGTGTGCAGGGGCCACTATGGGGGATAATACTGTGTGCAGGGGCCACTATGGGGCATAATACTGTGTGCAGGGTCCACTATGGGGTATAATACTGTGTGCAGGGGCCACTATGGGGAATAATACTGTGTGCAGGGGCCACTATGGGGGATAATACTGTGTGCAGGGGCCACTATGGGGGATAATACTGTGTGCAGGGGCCACTATGGGGAATAATACTGTGTATAGTGGCCATTATGGGACATAATACTGTGTGCAGGGGCCACTATGGGGTATAATACTATGTGCAGGGGCCACTATGGGGGATAATACTGTGTACAGGAGCCACCATGGGGCATAATACTGTGTACAGGGGCCACTATGGGGTATAATACTGTGTGCAGGGGCCACTATGGGGGATAATACTGTGTGCAGGGGCCACTATGGGGGATAATACTGTGTGCAGGGGCCACTATGGGGGATAATACTGTGTGCAGGGGCCACTATGGGGGATAATACTGTGTGCAGGGGTCACTATGGGGGATAATACTGTGTGCAGGGGCCACTATGGGGGATAATACTGTGTGCAGGGGCCACTATGGGGTATAATACTGTGTGCAGGGGCCACTATGGGGGATAATACTGTGTGCAGGGGCCACTATGGGGGATAATACTGTGTGCAGGGGCCACTATGGGGGATAATACTGTGTGCAGGGGCCCCAATGGGGCATAATAGAACATGCAGGAATGCGTAGGCGGGGGTCGGTCGAGGTCGTCGGGGGAGGGGGGGCATGTGAAAAGTTCGCCACGGGGCCCCGCCATTCCTAGTTACGCCACTGCTTGCAGTAATGTAGGGTTTTTCTTTGCACTGTTCATATCGTTGATATCGCAGAGAGTATTACAATGAAAGATAACACCTGTTCAGTTAACACTATTGAGCCATCATTGCATCGAGTCATAGATGATGTCCCTTTAAGGGTAGGTTCACACGGCAGAAAATGGATTCTGCGTGTGAACATACCGCGCGGGTAGCCACGACGGAATGCCAATGCAGCGCAGTGCACTTCGCTCCGGATTAGGTCCGAATGAGCCTAATCGGGAGGGAGTCTCACACTGTGGACAACGTGAATGAGTCACCCGTGGGAAGAAGGGGCATATCGCTTCTCTTTTCTGCTACTAGCTAGCGGTAAAAAGAAGCAAGCGGCTCCCATTGAAGTCAATGGGAGCGTATTTTGAGGCAGATTCCACGTCAAAATCTGCTGCCAAAAAACTCTGCGTGAACAAACCCTAAGACTCCCTAGTACTCAGTATACAGAAGACTGTATTATAATAGGGATGTTTTTAGGTGAAGTTACTTCTAGCGTCAGAATTTTTGAAAATCCCATAGAGTAAAATAGAACTTTATTATTTTCTGCGTTGTATGCGATGACTTCAGTTGTTGCTGTGCCCCCCCCCCCTCGTACCCTCACCCATATCCTTTCATTGACCCTTCCTCCTCTCCTCCGCTTTTGATTATGATTTATGAACTATCCCGTGGGCTCCGTCTTTTCTACTTAGTCTTTTGCCATTGACACGGATTCAGATGAGCGGGCAGCGATGCTATGGGCATGGAATTTGATTGTCAAATATGTTGCAGTCAGAGTTCAGAGTTCATTTACCTCTGATACCGCACTTGTCCTTAAAATTCCCGGGCACGGAACTATTGTAATGTGATGTTTCCTATGAAGAACCGTAGCATCAAATGTTTCAATTAAAGAGGCTGATTGTGGGGTTTCTTTGGTTTTTTTATGATGTATCATCACTTCCATCTTCAACTCATTACAACCTCTATTAGGTGCCGATCCACTGATTCCGGCACAGTTGGAATTTTTTCTGTATCCCCCGCCATTCCTGAGCAATCATTGCTGTTAGTTGCTGCACCCTGTTTTCTAATTAGGCTCTCTACTGTCAGGTGGGCAGTCCTATGTTGGAGCAGATAGTCAGGGACCGCCCACCTGACAGTAGACAGCCTAAATGGCAATTTGGATGCTTAAGTTATCAGCACTGATTGCTCAGGAACGGTGAGGGCTAAAGAGGAAATTCCAACAGATTATTAAAGGATACAAAGAATTGGCGATAGTGAACGGTCCTTTTTAAAGGGCTTCCTGAAATTAAGATATGGCTGAGTTATCTTTAGGATGGGTCAATATCTGAAACCTGGCACCCCCACAGATCAGCAGCTTGAAGAGTCTGCAGCGTTAGGACAGTGTTACTGAGTGCATTACCATAACTTGTATACTGTGCCTGGTACACACTTGACTGGGACTGAGATGCAAACAAGCCAAGTAGTCAATGACCCTGATATCACTGGCCTGTAAAACCGCTCAATCAGCTGATATGGAGCGGTACCGGGTCTCAGACACCCACCAATCTAATAATGATGCCCTATCTTAAAGACAGGTCATCAGTCAAAAAATAACTCCAGCTCACCCAATAGCTTGTGAATAATCTCCTAATACCTCTAGCCGAGATGCACGAACACCGATGGACCAAGGTTTCAGTAGTTTGTTTCATGCCATGAGGAAGGGACTATGTCCTGAAACGCGTAGCATTTGTTAGTAGCGATACGCTGGATCTGCCGATACAGCACCTCTAGGAATATGGAATGAATATGTTTTATATGAAGAAATAAAGAAAAAGATTTTATATTATCTTCTTGTCCGTGAATGCTGGAATTCTGTTCTAATTAACAGGTCATCAGTATTTTAGTCCTGAACACGCGGTCATGGAACCTCAAACGTCTGCCATTGGAAAAGAGCCACGAGTAGAGATGGGTGGACCTTGGGAGATTTATTTCGTGAATATTCATGAGGTTCATTTTATCGTACCTCCCCCGGGCGTCTGTTTATTATACTTCGGGGTCTGAAGACACCCCAGAATTTGATAGTGATTTGTGGGTGACAAACCCCATACAAATTTATAGCAAACCTGGCTCATCTCAAATATAATACCTGTCATTTGTCAGACATCGTCTCATGCCATAGGCAATGTGAACATACCCTAAGTGAACATTGCCAGCCAGGTATCAGTTTCAGCCACAGATATCTGACCAGGCCTTGACGATTCACATAAAGTTTCTTCTCCATTTTTATAAAACGTTCAGGAATGTTCACACTTTGCTGTATCTGCACTAACATGGGACACGTCATAAGGTTCCCCATCCCAGGTCGCGTCTCGCTATTGTGCAGATGCCGGAGCGTCTCTGTGCAGCATTCAGAGGGGATGAGGCTGGTGCAGGTGTCAGCGGTTGCCATTGAGCGATTACACCATCAGCCTCCTACCGTGATCTATCATGCGGACTCAGGCGGTGAAGAATCACAGGCTCAGCAAGGTTCTGAGTCCAGCAACATATCATTAAACAAGGTTACAACTGGTAAATGTGTTTCTGGGATCATTCTGGTCAATAAGCACTTACCTAATCCATCCATATACCGGGCGCAGGCAGGTAAACGTGTAGGTAATGTGAGGGCTCTGTACAGGGAAAGTATAGGAAATAATGTATACTAATTGTGTACAGACAGTATCTATCTATCTATCTATCTATCTATCTATCTCCTATCTATCTATCTATCTATCTATCTATCTATCATCTATCTATCTATCTATCTATCTATCTATCTCCTATCTATCTATCTATCTATCTATCTATCTATCTATCTCATATCTATCTATCTATCTATCTATCTATCTATCTATCTATCTATCTATCTATCTACATCTTCTTTCCCTCTCTCTATAGTATATAAAAAAACAAAAAAACTTTGTTTTTTTGGCTAACTCATAATGATGACAGAATATTAAAAAAGGTATCACCTACTGAAGACTTGCAAAGTTTTTTTGTTTTTTTATATTTCATAACCACTGGCTAACACTGGCTACTTTCTTGCCAAAATCAGCGCCGCCCTGTAATTTATGTCTGGTATTGCATCTCCCTATACAGCCCTTTACATTTTTTTGGAGCTGAGCTGCAGAACCTGACACAACCTATGGCCATGTGTGGTGCTGCTTGTGAAAGACAGACGCCATGTTGGTTTTGTTGTTTGGTTTTTTTTAGACACCCTATTGAGTCCGGGGTCACACTGGGAAATTCATGTAATCTTCTGCAGTATACATAGTAGCATACACTTGTATAGTTTGGCTGAGCCATGCATGAGTTCTCATTTGAGTGCCAGGCACCACTTATCTGCCTTGAGAACTCATGATCTGAAAGGTTGGAATCCAACATGCCTGGCCCTTCTTTGTCCCAACATCTGCCATTGTGGGAAGAGTCCATAGACCACCATATGCATTAGATGGTTGGCCAGTAAGGACATCATCTATCTAAGGTTCCTTTGTCCTCCTGTGCTGTATTCTGTCATGTAACTCTATTATAGGAGAAGAATAATGGAAACTACAGATGAGAAAAATGAGGGACACCAAAGGAACCTAAAAGACCCCACTGGCTTCCATTCCTGCGTGCATCATTCTGCTGGACGATAAAGTCCTGCACTACACTTCATCAGTAGAGATGAGCGAGTACTATTCGATCGAGTAGGTATTCGATCGAATACTACGGTATTCGAAATACTCGTACTCGAAATACTCAAATGGAAAAGTTTGATGCAGAACCAGCATTGATTGGCCAAATGCTATACAGTAGGCCAATCAACGCTGGTTCTTCTCCTACCTTTAGAAGTCTTCTCCTTGCAGCTTCCCCGCGGCGTCTTCCGGCTCTGAATTCACTCTGCCAGGCATCAGGCCTGGGCAGAGCCGACTGCGCATATCTGCTTGTAGTGCCGGCATGTGCAGTCGGCTCTGCCCAGGCCCGATGCCTGACAGAGTGAATGAAGAGCCGGAAGACACCGCGGGGAAGCTGCACGGAGAAGACTTCTCGGAGGATCCAGCCCGACCCTCACTCGTGGACTTGGTAAGTGTAATTTGATCGAATGTTGCCTACCCCTGAGACGAGCATTTTCCCCCCATAGACTATAATAGGGTTCGATATTTGATTCGAGTAGTCGAATATTGAGGGGCTACTCGAAACGAATATAGAACCTCAAACATTTTACTGTTCGCTCATCTCTATTCGTCAGTAATTTAGCCTTAGCCTTAGACCCTGCCTCCTCGTGGCTTTACCGTCTGCACTATATACCGTTATACTCACCTCTCCTGGGCATGCTTGCGGTGGCCATAACTTCTTTGCTTGCTTTAGGCCCGGTTCACATCTACATTCAGGATTCCATTCGGGAGTCCACATGGGGACCCCTCAAACGGAAACCTATACGCATAGAAAAGCGGTTACCTGGGAAAACACGCAGACTTGATGGGGTTCGTGTGGTTTCCTTTCGGTTTCCGTTCGGTTTCCACATGAAACATGCAGAAAGAAAAGTGCTGCTTGCAGGACTTTTCTCTCCGCATGTTTCATGTGAGAATCGAGCGGAAACCACATGGACCCCATTACAGTCTATGGGGTCTGCGTGTTTTCCCAGGTAACCGCTTTTCTATGCGTATAGGTTTCCATTCAGGGGGTCCCCAAGCGGACTCCCGAATGAATCCCGAATGCAGATGTGAACCGGGCCTGAAAGTTTTATTACATCGCCCAAGAGGCTAGAAAGGGACCCCAAGGAAGCGTCATACGCAACGAGGATGTCCTAGAGAGGTGAGCAAAGGTGACTATCGGTCTGTATTATGTTTCGGCATCTACCCTGGGCCTCTACTTATTATTCTTTGGGTTGTGAAGAGATCCTAGAGTATCAGGTAAGGAACCCTCAACGTTTCTGGTTCAGGTTGAAATTTGTGCTCCACCCAGTTCGTTCCGAATCACTTTGCTCACCTCTACTCCTTACTCAATTCACCAAGGAAATCTGTCCAAAGTAGGGATCGAATTTTCTGTTTCGGATTGGCCTGTGTTTGTGGGACCTTATACAGATTATAATTTATAAAATATTTTGCCAATGAATATGTAATAATGTATTAATAGGACAATTCCAACCTTCTCTCTCAGCTACATTGTTACAACGAGCCCTGTAAAGAGAAGAATCCCGTGCCATGGACTAGATCACACCTGCAAATATGTGCAGCAGCAGTTTTCGTATCCTGCGCATCAGCATGGCATCTCGTATTCCAGCACAAAGCAGTCTCTGGCACATGGAGTCTCTCTCCCTGGTGTACCGCCATAAATCAACTGAGCAGATTTGTTATAAAATGATTTCTGAGAACTTCAGTGGAGCAGCCGCTCAGTCCTAGTAGCTCATTTGCAGCTACAACATCCATGGCCTCTCAGAGGAGGGGTGTCCTTGAGTTCGAGATCAAGTGCTGCTTCTGGCTACTCCAAAGCTAAAGCTGAAAGCGTTTCCGCTTCTAAACCCAACTTCACAACAAAAGTCTTTCCGAGTCCTACACGTTACAATATCAGAAGCAGAGAGAATACAGAGATAGGAAGATGCTCATTGTCCGCAGTTCACACATTGCATAAAGGGAATAATCACCAATGACCACATTGTAGCATTTTTTATGAGATCCGAGATTTTTGAACTTTTTATCTCTTGCTCTTCCACTTATCAAACGGTTTAATTGAATTTGGCTGATAAGGGCTGAGCTAGGGAGTGCGGTACCTCTGTATGTATTATAAACTGACTCAAATCCAGCTCTGCTACATCAGCTTTTACATCAGCTTCATACTGTAGTAATGCATTTACAACCAATCCCTCATTACTGACTGCAAACATAGCAGATAGCAGAGCAAGTGAAACCCCACCCACCAATGTGCTGAGAAAACCAGGAAGTGAACAGAGCACACAGCCTGCAGGTTGGTGAACAAGGGTTATGGGAATACCCCTTTAAATTAGTCATTTCTGTCTGGAGAAGACGGGAGAGTAATTCCTGTGTTGTGAAAAAAACAGACTCTATAGAGCAGACATCTCTCTACTTTGAGAAACTCTCCTCTCCCTCCCCTCTCCATAGACGTCTATTGTACTAGATTACAAATAAAAAAAGTATGATTACCGTTTAACTATGACACTGTATGTTATTGTTTGTACTCTGTCTACCAATAAGTATTTGGACACCTGTGGTAGAATAGAAAAACCACATTTCTTCCTATACAATAGTTGGTAGACCCCAGCAGACGCTTCCTTATGGATGGGATTGATGGACACAATGTTCCCGGCTGCCTGGTGACACTCCTGGTGTATGTGAGCCATCGGTTGGGTGCGGTTTCTCTGGCCAGTACTTGTCGGTCTCTATCTCCCAGTTTCGGGGTCTGCCGACTCTGAGCAACATTCCGACAATCACCGTTCACCTTCCACTTCATCATCACATAGGCCACTGTCGATTTTGGGTAATTCAGTTTGCTTGCTATGTCCCTTAAGGATCAACCATTTTTGTGGGACCCCACAATTACTCCTTTCTCGAAATCGGACAACGCTGCACTTCATGGCATCTTACATGTGACTAATGCCAATGCTGTTTCCTATTTAATGGCAAAAGGCATGAAGTACGCACAGCCATAGATACTATATCTTCACTTGTATGGCTGTCCAAATACTTATATGTAGACAGTGCATTATATTACATATTATATTTTGATTCTTTGCTACTATGTTTCAGAAAATCGAGACATTAAGGCTAAGGCCCCATGTAGCGTCCTGCAGCAAAACAGCGCTGGGGCAAGAGACGTGGCGGCAACACATCGCAATTCCCCATAGATGTGGGATACAGTACATCATCGGCATGTGATTTGACACTCGGACCCCATACAGATCAGCTGCTAGTGTCGGCGCCGCTAGTGTATGTTCAGCTCACACAGCACCGCACCTAACACAAGTAATGAGACTCCATGGACTGTTATAACCCAAACCACCCCCCCATACCCACCACCCACCCAACCCAACTCCCCCCCCCCCCCGCCCACTTTACTAGCTTTGGCAATGCCAAATACCTATTCGGACGTGCCAATAAAGCATTTTTTGATTTGATTTGATTTGTAATAGGAGCGATATTGCAATTCCCCATAACCACCACCAGGGCGGCGCACTGCTTCTATTGCTTGTACAATAGTATTGCTGCACGCGCTCCCCATCCATTAGCAGCAGCTGGAGACTGCTGGCGCCTCTAATCTGTGCGGGGTCCAGGTCCGACCCCCCCCCCCCCCTTTGAGGCTGAGAATCATTGCAAAAAAAAAAGCTGCGGATAAGACCAAAGCAGAGTCGCATCGTGTTTTTTCCACAATGTTTTTCATAGAAACTTTCTCTGCTCCTATTATACCTAAATGGAAAACTCCAGAACTTCCGCAGGTAAATTGATACGTTGCGATGTACAAAAACGTGGGTAACGATCTTCACCCCTATACCCCTATTCTTGCAGATCTGCCCATCCTCAGTTAAATAATTGTAATGATTTTATTCCTTATTTTTTCACAAGATACACAGAGGCAAACATTAGTAATATAACATACTGACTTAAGACGGCTTTTTTTTCTTCTCTTTTTTTTACAAGGAGCTCATAAGTTGAAAACTGAACATCAGCAAACTGAGACAAGTGCAATAAAACCTCCTTTTTAATAAGCTTAATACGTTAGCTTAATAGCTTCCTTTTTGCTCATCTAAATGCAGAGCTCTACCAGGTGTGAATGAATATTGTTATTAATTAAAGCTTTCTGCTGATACTCCACCACCACCTAGACCCTTATCACATTTTACTGCTCTCTTCCCATTAAATATGCAGCCGAGCCGCAGTTAGGCAAGGCAGATGCTTCCTTAGAAGAATAAAAGAATGATCGCTCCCGAAAATAAGATAAATCTCGCCAGGCGGTGATTGGAAATTTTTGGAATTATTGGTATCGATTGGTAAAGATGGTATGGTGGGTACTATTTAGTATAAGGGTTACTTAAAGGGGTTGTCCAGGACCTGAAGATGAGGGATAGTGATGACCCATCCACAGGATAGCTCATAAGCATCAGATCGGTCAGAGTCTGGTGTTTTGGCCACTATAAGGTATATGGCCGGAAGCAGCCAAATGAATGAGGGCCTGGCTGCAAATCCAATTCCCATTCACTTGAATAGGAGTAAGGCCGCTTCTGGCCGTATACCTAGTATTCAGTTTTCGGTGGCTAAAACACCTGATCGGGATAGTTTCTGGGTGTAGGACTCTCACCAATCTGATACTGATGACCTATCTTGGGGATAAACCATCGGTATCAATTACCTTCAGTTTATGGACAGCCCCTTTAAAGAGGACCTCTCATGGGTTTGGACACAGGCAGTTCTATATACTGCTGGAAAGTCGACAGTGAATTCAGCGCACTGTCAGCTTTCCCGATCTGTGCCCCGGGTGAAGAGCTATCGGTGCCGCTACTGTAGCTCTTCACAGTCAGAAGGGCGTTCCTGACAGTCAATCAGGAACGTCCTTCTGCACAGCAGCACCTATAGCGCTGTACAGTGTGAGCGGGGAGGAACGCCCCCTACTGATAATACTCATCTATGGACGAGTACTGTGAGCAGAGGGAGGGGGTTCACACAGCACAGCGCTATAGGTGCTGCTGTGCAGAAGGACGTTCCTGACTGACTGTCAGGAACGCCCTTCTGACTGTGAAGAGCTATGGTACCGGCACCGATAGCTCTTCACCCGGCGCACAGATGTATTCAGCGCACTGTCAGCTTTCCAGCGGTATATAACCCCCATGTGCCCAAATCTATGAAAGGTCCTCTTTAAGAAGAATGTATTGATTAGAAAATCCAGTTTCCAATTACTAGAGGAGTCTCCTATTTAGGACTAGAGATTGGCAAACCTCAATCTTTGGTGAATATTCATGAACCTCTACACTATGTTTTATAGCTAGGTTCCAAGTAATGCTGACAGTATTCTACACTATGTTTTAGATTGGTAGATAGGTTCCTAGGAACCCTAAGATTATACACTTTGTTTTAAGCCAATTTGTATCGAATTTGTTGGTCCCTTAACGAACCAGGGACCCGGGCTGCTGAACTAGAATACTGAACTAATCTTGAGAAGTTTGCCCATCTCTAAATAAGGCTGGTACGCCAATCTTAATCAGGTCCTTGGATGGTGTGAGATACATCTGTATTATTAGGAGGCCCTAACCTCTAAGTGTAGATTTAAGGTATAACACATGCCAGGGTCAAGGCAATCCTGCCTGGCCTTCCTTGGTCTGTACCCCACTCCTTTAACCCCTTCCATTGGGCACAGAAGGAACAATATGATGCATAGATATATTGTATGTTTGATGGATATGATGATATTACGGTACAAGTGCTTTCTTATTAACAGAAGATCCCTACAATCACATTTCCACATTAGATAATGGACTGGGATTTTCTGCATCAACAGAGATAAAAGTTTATCTAATGTCATGAAAGGAGGGGCCATGGAGCGGCGGAGCGGCGGCTGCCTCCCACAAAAGTGTTAATTACACAATCCAGATAATGGTTCTTTGTGGGAGCATTTCAGAAACTTAATTACTAAAGTTTAATGGGCCAGTCTGCGCATATTGATAGATTCCACTGGATAGGCACACGAGCCCCGGAATATGACATATACAAAGCTTGTCTATAACAATGACCGGAGCATCAAAATAATGGATTTTTGCACAACGAAGTTTTTGAATAATGACATTTTTGCCCAAATTTTTGTATAGCAGAAATTTATATGTATCACAATACAGATACAATTAAAAAAAAATCAAATATATCCTATCTGGAGTGTTAAAAGGGGGGTCTCAAGTTGACTTGAACCCACCAATAGGATAGAAATGTAACAACTGCTCTATAAGTCTGGACACTGGTTCAACCTACCAACACCTCTCCCTATACATATTACGTGGCCGACCAAAATCGAAATCATCCAATGACATGAACCAAACTTTTACGGCCGATTTAGGAGTGTATTCTGTTACGGCGGTCTAGAACCATATGTCAATAGAGATGAGCGAACACTAAAATGTCCGAGGTTCGAAATCCGATTCGAACAGCCGCACACTGTTCGACTGTTCGAACGGATTTCGAACCCCATTATAGTTTATGGGGGGAAATGCTCCTTTCAGGGGTACGCAAAATTCGATAAAATTATACTTACCAAGTCCACGAGTGACGGTCGGGCTGGATTCTCCTTGAAGTCTTCTCCTGGCGCAGCGCCCCCGCAGCGTCTTCCGGCTGGAATTCACTCTGCCTAGGCATCGGGGCCTAAGCAGAGCCGACTGCGCATGCGCGGTCGGCTCTGCCCGGCCCGACGCCTGAGCAGAGCCGACTGCACATGCAAGGTAATGCCCGCGCATGCGCAGTCGGCTCTGCCTAGGCCGGATGCCTAGGCAGAGTGAATTCCAGTCGGAAGACGCCGCGGGGGCGCTGCACGGAGAAGACTTCTAAAGGTAAGAGAAGAACCAGCGTTGATTGGCAGAATGTATAGCATTCTGCCAATCAACGCTGGTTCTGCATCGAACCTTAAACTTCGAACAGCTAGCAGTGTTTGATCGAGTACGAGTATTTTGAATACCGTAGTATTCGATCGAATACCTACTCGATCGAACACTACTCGCTCATCTCTATATGTGAACTTTTACCCTTTCACCCAATGATGTCCCTATAGTGGAGATCATCAACTGAATTGCGAATAGTGGAGCTCATAGGTCTGCACCCCAATATTGTATTCAACTCTAAGATGACGTGGAAATCGCTATCCACCATCCGGGACAGAGAGACATCACTCGAAATGTGGAACTGTCCCGCTCGGACCGATCCATCTATGTGGGCCCCCCACTACCATAAGCAAGTGGGATTCTCCATATACCCTATGGTCAAAGCAACCCTAATTGTAGAATAGTCTAAGTTACGAAGGTCGATATCCACATAAGTGTCTGATATTATTATTATTAGAATAAATCTAATTTAACAGGAAAGTTATAAATTCAGGCAAGAAGCCGATAACAAGCGAAATAACATCCAAGAAATTCCTAACACCAAGCTTGTAGGGCTGGGATTACGAGGTGTACAAATCTTATAAATATATTATGTGGGGATTATTTTCTTTTGATAACTTTCTGATCCTTCTGAATTTCATTTTGTTTCTTCATCTCAATGGCTCCTTGTTAACGCTGCAGAGTAGAGATGAGCGAACACTGTTCGGATCAGCTGATCCGAACAGCACGCTCCCATAGAAATGAATGGAAGCCGCTTACATTCATTTCTATAGGAGCATGCTGTGAGAGTGCTGTTCGGAACGGCTGTTCCGAACTGTGTTCGCTCATCTCTACTGAAGAGGTTACCCCCATCCCTAACCACCTTCTTCATATTACATATGGATACTACTGTATAGTGGGCTCTACTGCTTGGGAACCCCAACGATGAGGCTCCTCCCCTGGTGCACTTTTAAAGACAATATATTACATGAATGGGAGCAAATATTAAGGAAAAGTCTACTTTTAGCTTTTTCCTGTACTGCCAAATAATACCACCACATGGGGGCCACATATAGTATATACAGTGTCTAAACAATAGGGCCATAGAGTGCCTACTTATATAGGGTTAAAGTGATGCTGCCATATAATATTTAAATAATAGTTATATAACTGGTCTAAACGATAGTGCTATAGAGTGCCTACATAATAGCATTACATAGTGTATACCATTGAGGGGATATCGTCACTCCATAGGGAGAGACCACCATTTAGGTGTGTGGAGTCTTATTAAGCCATGAGCGTTCCACTGTGCAAAGGAACATGGGAAGAATATGCAAATCTGACTTCCATGATGTAATTAGGATGCCAGTGCCTCAAGTATACACACCAATAGAGGGCGCTCACTGAGAATGTGCAAGTCTGTCTTCCATGATGTAATTAGGAAGACAGAGTCTCAGTCAAGCAAGCCTATAGAGGGCGCTCCCTTTAACATCATGCCAACCTTCTCTTAGGCCTTTGTTTGCAATTATGTTGGGATTTTACCAGGTACAGTCTCTCAGCCAAGGACAGTTTCGATGTTCTTGCATCTCATCAGCTTGGCGCAGAGAAGACTGATCTGGCAGAGGTGAGAGGCTTAGACAGGGTTGAGGGGATATTGTCACTCTATAGCCCTCTATTGGATTGCTTGACTGAGACTCTGTCTTCCTAATTACATCATGGAAGATAGACTTGCACATTCTCAGTCAGTGCCCTCTATTGGTGTGCATACTTGAGGCACTGGCATCCTAACTACATCATGGAAGTCAGATTTGCATATTCTTCCCAGAGTGTCTACCACTAATAATACCGCCATAAACTGTCTAAACCAGGCCTCCCGAGGCTATCATCTGTGCCTGCAGCTTTTACCCAGGTCTGTCGCTTAAGCTAAATCAGCAGAATCAGTGAAAAAAGATCCCCCTAGAACTCCCTGTTTCTAAAGCTTCCTGGTTTTGTAGGCAGAGTACTGTGTAAGCGGCCACAAGAAAATGGCCACAGGCATGCGTGTCATCTAAAACAAGAAGAAGCCATCGGAAGAAGATGTTGCAGAGAGGACGTTCCAGAGGAACAAGAGGCCGTCACTGGAGAGTTTTGTAGCAGTACTGGGGACCAACCCCAGTGCTACGAGGAAACACATGTGCATACCGATGAAAACCGGGATATCTACGGAACGGCGGAGAAGACATCTAAAGGTAGGAGAAGAAGAGCCTTTCTTAAGGCTATTCCTATATGTTAAGAAGAAAAAAAATTCAGTTTAAATGATTGAATCCCTTTAAACGGTATGGGGCCACTACTGAGGGACGTTAAACTGTATGGGCCACTGCTGGGGAATATTAAACAGTATGAGCCACTGCTGGGAGGACATTAACCTGTATGGGGCCACTGCTCAGAGGACATTAAACTGCTGGGGGCCACTAAATAGTATGGGACCACTACTGGGGGACATTGAACTGAAGATAGGGGTGTAATTGTAATGACCCATAGAATAATGTAAGAGGGGTGGGCAGCATCTTGGTTGGCACAATCCTTCCAACATATTATTTATACTACTCAGTGGATGGTGTAAGGCCTTATGCACACTCAGTTGAGTGCAGGCCAATCCTCCTCCGCGGGGGCATCCGATGGTCCATTCCAGCAGGTCCTGTCCCGCTCTATGTCATCAGAACAGAATGCATTGGAAGCCCCCAAAGGTGAATGCATCCAAGTATCATCTGAGTGCCCCCCAAGTATCATCCGACTCAAGTGTGCCCCCTATTGGACGGTACATTCAAGTCCTGTGCATGGACCATAAAATCATGGGCAATTTAATTTTTTTTTTTTCCAACTCTTCCCCTCCGAAGAACATGGTATCAATATAGGTAAATCAGTAAATTACGTGTACCCCAAAGGGGGCCAATAAATCTGCGCCCTCAAAAAAAAGGGACAAAAAAAAATAGGTTTAAAGGGATATCTGCTGTCCAATCCCGTGCCATCCTCTCCTGTCTTCCCAGCTGGGGCGATGGCCGAGCCTCTGATATTAAGGATATTTTCCTGTAAGTGATGGTAATCCTTCCCATGTACAGACAATATTGAGAACTCTCAGGTAGTGAAACTCGGAATTACACAAGTGGCTCCTTATGTCACTTTGAATTTACCGAGATGTGAGCATCATTGTGGCCTGAAGCTGCCTGTCTTCAAGAAGACCTGCTATGTCAGATACATGTCCTTGAAGACATCAGGTAAAGGAACGAGAAACAAATGTTTTTTCCCTTCTCTCAGAATATTTTAAGCAAAATAATAAATCAAATCCCACAAAGCGAAAAGTTATTTCTCATCATCACATGTCTTTGACAATAAAAAGTGGGCTCAGAGATGAGGAGCGTGCGGAACGTCTGCCGACCCCAATAGGAAAGATTTAGCAATGATCTCAAGAGACCCAAAAAACTGCCACTGTTATTAAAACAGCCGAAACCTACCGAGGTCTAAAGTCAGTGGCGTAACTAGGAATGGCGGGGCTCACAAGGCGAACTTTTGACATGGGCGCCACCCCCGAGCAATGCTGAAGACTCTGACCGACCCCCCCTTCCTGCACTCCTGCGCTCTTTATTATGTCCCATAGTGGCCCCTACACATACTATTACACCCCATAGTGGCCCCTGCACTTAATATTACACCCCATAGTGGCCCCTGCACACACTATTACGCCCCATAGTGGCCCCTGCACACAGTATTATGCCCCATAATGGCCCCTGCACTTACTATTATGCCCCATAGTGACCCCTGCACACAGTATTATGCCCCATAGTGGCCCCTGCACTTACTATTATGCCCCATAGTGGCCCCTGCACATACTATTATGCCCCATAGTGGCCCCTGCACATACTTTTACGCCCCATAGTGGCCCCTGCACTTAATATTATGTCCCATAGTGGCCCCTGCACATACTATTACACCCCATAATGGCCTTTGCACTTAATATTACACCCCATAGTGGCCCCTGCACATACTATTAAGCCCCATAGTGGCCCTTGCACATACTATTACACCCCATAATGGCCTTTGCACTTAATATTACACCCCATAGTGGCCCCTGCACATACTATTACACCCCATAGTGGCCCCTGTACACAGTATTTTGCCCCATTGTGAACAGCCATGAACAATTATTAAACTCTGGGGTCTTTTCAGGCCCCAGAATATAATATTCGGAGACCGGGGGGAGGCGGGGGGACCAACATAAAAAACACTGTCACTTACCTATTTCTGGCTCCACTACATTCCTCGGTGATGTCGGCCATCTTCATTGACGTCCGGGATGTCACATGACCTGGGATGCAGGTCCCGATCATGTAACGTCATGGACGTCACACAACTAGGCCCAAAGCCTGCCCAGAGAGGTAATAACACTATTTTTTATGTTCCCTTACCTCTCCTGGCCTCCGATCGTTATACTGTTCAGACCCCCAAGTATAATAATAGTGTTTGTGGGGCCCGCGGCATCACTTACCGATCCCGGCCCCTGCCAGAATTGGTAAGTAGATAGGACCTGTTACCGGCTGGAGTAACTCCAGTCGGTAACGGCCTATTAAAAAAAAACAAAAAAATGCAGCGGTAGCAGTTGCTACCCCGGTAGTTACACCCCTGCCTAAAGTTAAACCTACCAAGTTGACCCAAAAGAAGGCTAAACCTATGAACTATGTACCAATTGCCCCACTAGGTGCAAAAATTCCTTTCCATCTCCAAATACAACATCAGAATAAATCCTTGGATCAACATCCCATTCCAAAATATTGGTTCCTGTCAACTTGTGATATTTTTGTTTCCAAGAATTTCAAGAATGGTTTAAATGAACCTTATGTAATACTAAATACATCCTGCGGGGGCGCTGCAGGGAAACTGCACACTTACTGCCAGGTTGGATTTCCTCACTGACCACACCTGATTGCTGGGATTAGATAGTAGACATAGTCTAAAGAGAAGAACCCCTTTAGGGCCCAGCAAGGGGATCCATGTAATCTGCAGGACGCCATGGGAGCTTCTCTCGCTCTGGCCAGAATTTTTGACATTGAAGAATTAGAAGTGGATGTGTCCATTTGGAAATTGGATGCAAAACAGTTTGTGTTGTATGTTGTGTTGATTCATTATCTACCAAATTATATTGATCCCTCGTTCTTAGGAGAGCCTCAGTAATGATCGCACCGACCCGAGATTAGTATAACCTGATTTTTTTTTTGCAACTTTTTGACCCGTAGAAAGTGTCAATCAAAACCACATATTCATTTTCCGTGATAAATTAAACATTTTTTCCTGGTGTCCTCATCCTGGCCATGCGACATATGGGGATTTCTGAACCATAATCTGCTTTCGGTGGCCACTTGCGGGATTTGTTAGTTGAGGTCACTCAATAGCCGGAGTCTCTGGCTGTAATTGATGGATCACTTTCCTGTGTATTGTTATTTAATGACCAGCTCGTGGGGGTGACGATGGTCCTGACCTCTCCACGTGTGCAGACAGCAGGCACCAGTCACAAAACTGAAGAATAATCGGTCTCTTGGGTGGTGGAAACCAAACATGACTCCGACTCCTATATAAATAGAATAAAAAATATTGACTAAGTATTCATCATGATACTCCGCGGGCTTGTTTGTAGGAAGATCTTCTTTTTCTTACTTTGAAAAATGACCAGAGACTTATTATTCTTATTAATACGTGACCTATGGCTTCCGATACGACTTCTGAGCCAGCGCCATTAATCCTTTGTAGCATCAGATGTCCAAATAGCTCGTGCCAAAGATAGATACAAGAAGCATGGAAGATCTACTGCCGTTCTGTATGTATCTACAGACTGGGCCTCTATAACCATAGGGTCAATGGGGCACTTACACTGGGCCCTGTGGTAGAGGGGGCCCTCTTGGGACATCGGGAGAGACCTACATTTGGGCTGTCCCAATTAAGGCCACCGATGAGTTGCATACAATGATGAAGCAGGGGGGCATCCCTGCTACTTTATTCTTGCCTTTCTTCCCCGGGAGCTACATGACATCACTTACACTGTGCCTACAGCTCCCTGAAGACTCCGGACCTGAGACAGCAGGGGAGCGAGTAGAGGTAAGTATTAGTGTTTTCTTTATTTTTGTTTTGTAGGAGAGGGACATTAAACTGGGGGCAACTGGAGGGGGCTTTAAACTGTGGGGACAGCTGGAGGGAGACATTATGCTGTGGGGCCAGATGGACGGCACATTATGCTGTGGGGGCAGCTGGAGGGGGACATTAAATTGTGGTGAAAGCTGGAGGGAACATTATTGTCTGGGGCCAATAGGGAGGCATTATTCTGTGTGAGGTCATTATAGTTTGTGCAAATTAATGGGGGGCACTTATGAAATCTTTTGACCCATAGGGGAAGACTGGACATATACTCCAGCAGTATGCTTGGCTGCACAGGGGTCCTAAGGAGGC
Organism: Leptodactylus fuscus; assembly: GCF_031893055.1. Taxonomy (NCBI): domain Eukaryota; kingdom Metazoa; phylum Chordata; class Amphibia; order Anura; family Leptodactylidae; genus Leptodactylus; species Leptodactylus fuscus. Next base: position 18,111,070 of record NC_134267.1, on the reverse strand, counting down.
AAGAGGTCCAATCTGATCACGGGTGGTTTAAGAACAAGCATGCTGTTTTTCATACTCTAACAGTCTCCATGGTCTCTTTCATTCCCATACCAGGGATGTCATTAATAACCCCCTTCACTACCCTAGACCACCAGAGATGTTTCCATTAACCACTTCGCTACCCTAAACTACTAAGGAAGCTATTATTGACCCCTTCACTACTCTAGACCGCCAAGGAAGTTACAATTTACATCTTCATTACCTTAAACCACCAAGAATATTATCAATGACTCCTTACTGCCCTAGTCCACAAAGGATGTGACTCCTCAGTACTCTAGACCCCTAGGGATATTACCATTAATCCCTTCATCACCCCAAACCACCCAGGATGTTATCAATGGCTTTTTCACTACCCTATACTACTAAGGATGTTAACATTACCCCTTTTACTGCCCTATACCACCAAGGATCTCAACATTCCCCTTATCACTGCCCTAGAGCACCAAGGATATTATTGATCTTTTCACTACCCTAGACCACCAAGCATGTCAATTGGAGCCCCTTTACTTCCTGTAACCAAAACCCTTCAATTCACTAGATTACAATGGATATGTTTATCACCCCTTTTTCTACCCTAGACTACCAGGGATGTTATGACAAGGTTTAATATGCAGATATGCTGAGGAATGGAGGCCCACACATTGTTTATACCCAGGGATCTTCAGTTGTCCAACCCTGCCTGGAAGGGAATGTGTCACCAGAAAATAACCTGGTTTTTATTAATCTCTCTTAAGAATTTTTGGTGATTTTTCTACAAATTTTCCCTGTTACTACAATAAATATATATATTTTTAAATCAACACTCTCTAAACCTGCAGGTACACCAGCGACCCTGCTGGAGGGGTCACCCAGGCCTCATAGCTCCAAGCTCATACTTCAGCCAGTGAAAAAGATGTATGACCTACACAATTGTACACAGTAATGTATGCAGATACTTATGTATGTCGACAGCAAGTTCCAATTTGCATGATGTGCACCAAACAAACAAGTATTTGTTCATATTTTGGGTGACTGCCAACATCTTTACATTGACCAATTATCAGGAGTGACCATGTCTAGTAACGTAAATCTGATATGATCCTTTCTGCCAAGTGATCAACTGAACTAGTGCCATCTGGTGCCAATCTATCTATCTATCTATCTATCTATCTATCTATCTATCTATCTATCTACCGTATCTATCTATCTATCTATCTATCTATCTATCTATCTATCTATCTATCTATCTATCTATCTATCTATCTATCTATCATCTATCTCCTATCTATCTATCTCCTGTCTATCTATCTATCTATCTATCTATCTATCTATCTATCTATCTATCTATCTATCTATCTATCTATCTATCCATATCTATCTATCTATCTATCTATCTTTCTATTTATCTATCTATCATCTATCTAGCTAGCTAGCTAGCTATTGACTTGATAGACATACATGGATGGGTGGATGGATGGAAGGAAGGAACAGAAAAGCAGATAGACAGACATATATGGATTACATAATTACATAAATAGGTATGGTAGATATATACAGTAGACAGTATGACAGAAAGACAGACAGACAGACAGACAGACAGACAGACAGACAGATAGATAGATAGATAGTTAATTATAGATGATAGATAGATAGATAGATAGATAGATAGATAGATGATGTATAGATAGATAGATAGATAGATAGATAGATAGATACATAGATAGATAGATAGATAGATAGATAGATAGATAGATAGATAGATAGGAGATAGATAGATAGATAGATAGATAGATAATAGATAGATAGATACATAGATAGATAGATAGATAGATAGATAGATAGATAGATACATAGGAGACAGATAGATAGATAGATAGATAGATAGATAGATGATAGATAGATAGATAGATAGATATGAGATAGATAGATGATAGATAGATAGATAGATAGGAGATAGATAGATAGATAGATAGATAGATAGATAGATAGATAGGAGATAGATAGATAGATAGATAGATAGATAGATAGATAGATAGATAGGAGATAGATAGATAGATAGATAGATAGATAGGAGATAGATAGATAGATAGATAGATAGATAGATAGATAGATAGATAGGAGATAGATAGATAGAAGATAGATAGATAGGAGATAGATAGATAGATAGATAGATAGATAGATAGATAGGAGATAGATAGATAGATAGATAGATAGATAGGAGATAGATAGATAGATAGATAGATAGGAGATAGATAGATAGATAGATAGATAGATAGATAGATAGATAGGAGATAGATAGATAGATAGATAGATAGGAGATAGATAGGAGATAGATAGATAGGAGATAGATAGATAGATAGATAGATAGATAGGAGATAGATAGATAGATAGATAGATAGATAGATAGATAGATAGATAGATAGATAGGAGATAGATAGATAGAAGATAGATAGATAGGAGATAGATAGATAGATAGATAGATAGATAGATAGATAGATAGGAGATAGATAGATAGATAGATAGATAGATAGATAGATAGATAGATAGATAGGAGATAGATAGATAGATAGATGATAGATAGATAGATAGATAGATAGATAGATATTTTTCCTTTCCCCCATCATTCCTGACACTATCGGCCTCTTAGCCATTTATATGCAAAAACTTAAATTGCTTCCCATCCTTAGAATCGGATCCCAGGAAAGCTTTTGTGCATGAAACTGAGAAACCTTCCTAAATACTACTGTCAATAATCTTAATGGGTTCTGCACATATACACGGCCCTCGCAGACCTCGCCGGCGACCTTGTTGATACTTACATGGATCATTATAATTTGATGGTGTCACTTGCGTTACATTCTGATTACCTTCCTTGCCTCCAGGAATTGTAGGGTGGGCTGCTATCATATTAAGGGTTAAGCGGGCCTTACTGTGCGCTCCGTACCCCCCACCCCCCATTCCATTACCCACCTTTCAGCTTCTTGATGAAATGTTAATCTAATTGTGATACTATCACTTTGATGACAATATGACAAGACAGAAAATTTGATTTTATTCTCTACAGAGCAAAGCATATGCTGCATGAGAGACTCTGACAGAGAGAAGGACATCAAACACGCCGCCTTCATGAATATACAATCACCATTGTGTACAGACGCAGACTATTTCCACGGACGTCATCCCTTTTATTTATTTTTATTTTTTGCTACCGGAGATCAAATTCAGATATGGAAATGTCTTTATGATTGTTGTTATCAGGCTGGAGACGGATAGCGCCGAGACTGTATCGGTTATCGCTCTGTCCCGTATATTGTAGCCGGGATTGAAGAAGAATTCTAAAGCGTCACAAGACCATAAAGATCTAATCCGTAGATGTGTAAGATGATCGGACCATTAGGACATTATGTTGCCCATTTGTGGAAAGAAAATCTTCAGATTTGCCCGTACTGATACATAGTCGGGGTGAATGAAGCGGATCGTGGTGAACAGGATTCATTACCAGTTTTCCAAAAATTTTGGTTTCGGCCCACCTGAGATTTTTGGGGTTTGCCACCAATTTTATACTCTTTAGGTAATAATTGGAGGTCTAAGGGAGGTACGAGAAAATAATAAACAGCCCATAGTCACCTTAACTCAACTTTTCAGGGGGCCACCACGGTCCGGTCTTCTCTTCTGGCCTCCTGGGTGATGTCAATGGGCCCAGGGGAGCACAGGGCACACTACAGATCACCTCTGTTATGTATGTCACTTTTGTGGATTTGGAAAAAGAACTTTAAAGTCTTAGGCAAATTAGGAAGTTGGTGCACTGGGGGTGGGCCTTCAGCTCCATGGAGCACTGCTCTCACCCCTCAGACCTCTATCTTCTCCTCCCTGTGCCACCCTGTAAAGTGATGGCTGAATCCCCCCCCCCACTGTTATCTGATCACCATGTGTGCATACCCTCACACGACCACGGCTCCTGACACCTCCTAACAGCTGGGTCAGAGCAGCCTAGATGGCGGGTAATTCATTGAAACGACCATCCTACTTCTCTCAGTCCAATCCTTCTAAAAGACTGTAACTGGAAAAATGTCTTTGAGTGTGTTGTAGAGGCATGTATAACAGTCAGTGACATTGTCCCCAAAAGATACACTACCCAAAAGTAGCCTCTGACTGCCTGAGACATAACTGCCTATCTCATACATACTGTATTTGTATAAAAATGTTACACCAACATTAATTTGGCATACGTTGGAGTCAAAAAGGATTGGACATGTTGACTATCAACATGCCCGATCTGTTCTTCTTAAGCTACTGCCCTTTCCCATTGAAAACACAGGAATACTTGGCTGTACTGAGCGTTCATGTCTATGGGGAATTCATTAGGAATATCTGTAAGCTGTTCGAGCATTTGGCCTACAACTATTGATAGTGTCCGGCCAACTCTATATATAGGGTTGACCCCGACACCTTGAATATTTATTGTCATTTGTAGAGATGGGTGAACCCCCCAAGATTTGTTTTGTGAATATTTGCAAGAATTGTCCATCAGTTTTGTTTAAGTTTGGACATAACCAGAGTAGAATAATAAACAGAAGTCCCTCTCCTGGGCTCCCTTGCAGTATTGGTGTGTTTGCTGGCATCTTTAGTCCTCTTCAGGCCTCTTTCTTGATGTGAGGAACCCCACAGTCACCACTGAGGCCTGTCTTTGGGCCTCAGCTACCACATGGAACGTGCCAACATCATCACACCTGCATGAAAGTCCCAATCACAGGTGTCAACAGGGAAGGGTGAACTTAGGTTTTGTGCTACCTGAGGCGGACATCAGAAAGCCGCCTCCCCTTGCCCTGGAGGAGGGGCAGCGCGGAGGGGGCGGGCTGAGTGGAGGGGGCGGGGCCGAGTGGAGCGAGCGTCGTTAGCAGGCAGAGAGCAAGCAGGGAGAGGACCTGCTCTCTGCTAAGTGTGAGGGGCAGCCGCTGGAGCAGCGCTTTGTCCACAGAGCCGCCCCAATCCACCACTTGCTTCCCGTTCCGGGCTGCCGAGACGGTGACGCTAAGCCAGTCCAGGACAGCTTGTCCTGGACTGGCTTAGGTCAGCAAAAATACCACCCCAGCATAGCGCCGCCTGAAGCGGTTGCTTCAGGTCGCCTCATGGGAGGTGCGGTGCTGCCCCTGGGCCTGTGACATCATAAGACAGACCAAAGACGCCAGGGAACCTACACCAAACACCACGAGGGGGTCCTGGAGCGGTGAGGGAAGCCCCTATATGTATTATCTTCTGGGGATGTGAACAGACCTATAACAACTCGTCATCTGTGAATCTTAAAAATTTTGGTCGAACCTGATGTTTTTGGAAAATTATTACCGAGCCGGTTCTCTTATCCTTGGTCATTTGCATGTAGGCCAGTACAGAGTTGAAAGCTCGGAAGTGGCCACGATAGCATTTGCAGGATAATACATGAAGCACTTCGTCTCCAGATTATCTCCCCCTTTAAGTAAAATTACAAAACCCTGTTTAGACAGAGGTCAATTAAGTCTAGTAAATGGTGTAAACCTAAGAGAAAAATTGCTAAATGTATTCCCCCGCCGATAGCGTGTGAACAATTTTAGCAAGAGAATTTTATTGTAACGCCATTTCTACTTTAATGCAATAGAGCAAGTAAAGACCGAGCGGCGTAACAAAGACAAAATTAGATTACTTAAAGTAAGGAGGAAGCTTCCATAAGGGTTGCTTCACTGTACTAAGGACACCATGAAGGTTAAGAGCCGGCTGATTTCCATGGAAAGGAAAAGTTGGGTCAGCCTCTGAAACATTACCATTAATTGAATGGATTCTGTATTTTCCAAAGTAAAACACCTTTCGAAAATAAATGAGCCTGCGTTGGCCTCCTCGAGAACATGGGAAAGTCTTAGATTATAATGAAATCCTCAAGTAAGATTCATTGTGCTGGATTCTTCGGTTAAAACAGACTGTGAGCGCGCGAGTGCGTGGGATTAATGCAAAAAGCCATAAAGAAAATGTCAAAAATTACAAAAAGACCTTATTTGGCATAATTACCCTGTCACTTAATATGGAAGTGCATCGTTACGCCTGTTACTGTTGCAAATTAAGGGACTGCATCCGCGGCCGACGTACGTGTCATTTGCCGCTTTATGCGGTCGTTTGCATTTAGAAAAACAATTCTTTTCGCTAAAGGTTTGTCTTGAGGAAAATTAGCAAATCGCAAAAACAGAAGGTCAACAACTTTGTTTTTCCCACCCTAAAAAGAAGCACTTACAAACAGCCATTTAAAAATAATTGCCCCATTTAGCGAGTGGGGTGATGGAGAGACTCGGCGCGCTTACTTTTGTGGGTCACCTTAGCACTGAAGTCGTTAGAATGGCCAAAATAAGATAAAAACGAGTCGAATCCGACAAAAACCGGTATTGTGTTGCAAATAGGAAGGGAAATGTGAAAAGCTTCTCGGGGACTATTATCGAGCTCGATTCAATAAGTTGGTGGAGGTGGATGAGCTCGGTAAATTGTCATAAACCTAGACTATGTGTCCAAATGGTTTAATCAAATGTTTTAAGTGGTTGTAACTACCTGCAAGGACGAGGTTCTGAATCATGGGCTCGAAACATTTATAGCAGGTAAGAGGAAATATATGGAATGTATCGGCCATTGTGCTCATGCGGCACTTTAATGGGTCGTAATAGGGGGCCTCTACTCTCACCCGAAAAGCTCTCTGCAACCCGTACAGAACGTGAAGTTCCTAAGAGTCCATATTACCGACTAGAGATTGGCAAATTGGTACATAATGAACCCGAATATTCCAAAAAGTTTGTTTTTTTGTCAAACCGAACAATTAGGAATTTGTGTCGGATCAACTAAAATGGCCACCGTGAGTAAAGGATGGCCCGATTCCAATGGCCTGTATATAGTGGGGCCACCACCAGCAATAGTGACGGCAGCCCAGTGCCGAATTTTGTTTTTCACCCACTGTCACCAATTTTATTTACTATTAGGGTTGAGCGATAAGGATCAGAAAAGATCGGATTCTGATCGGCGATCGAGTAAATTTCACGATCGCGATCGGAATTCTGACCCGATCTTTTCCAGCGGGATCGAGATCGGAGGTTATCTCAAGATTGGCTCAACCCTAAAAATGACTTTTCCCATAGAGAAGCATTGACTAGGGTCGAGGATCGGGATCGGAAAAGATCAGATTTCGATCGGCGATCGAGCAAATTTCACGATTGAGATCGGCTGGAAAATGATCGGAAATCAGATTTTAAAATTGATCTTGAAATCTCAAGATCGGCTCAACCCTATTTACTATCCTTGTGCTGTTGGGATAGTAGTGTCAGCTACCAACCCTATTGTAGTCCTTAGAGTGTGAATCATAACTAACTTGTTCTCCCCGAAACAAATCAAGGACTTGAACTGGCCAAACCCGAAATGAAAGAAATCTTGAGAGGTTCGCCCATCTCTATTACTGGCAAGTCATGTGCTTCTGTCTGGTGCCTCCATGAGGCGCTATATTCTCCTTTACAGTTTTTTTTTCGAGACATCATATACAAAAATAATAGGGCCCCACAATACAACGTAGAGTGGGTCCTACCTTATATATTGGGGATCTCAATGGAGATATAGAATGGAATTATTTGCTGTAGGTCAGTATCACATGGACCAGTAATATGATCCAATACATGGGGCTTTATAAGTCATATCATCTCGAATTCCGTCTGAAGGAAATCCAAAAGGGCCTCATAAAATTGGTTTCTCACATGACTGTCCTGATTGACTACTGTTACGAGGAATGTAACTAACCCCCTGGAACACTAGATAACATTGGTCTTCCCAACACGGACAGCATGCGAAGAATGAAGGTCCAAGGAGGGTGGAGTGCTGAGATGGTTACACCTCATTTGGTGGCACACAGTTCAGTTGGCACTCACCATGCAGACATTACCAAGGTGAGAGAGGACATCAACTGAAAAGAAGCCAAATGACAGGGCCATGAGGAGTCTGGAGTGGAGTCCAAGATGGGGAACAGTGTACAATGGTGTACTGGAACCTGGTGAGCCAACAGTGGGGCTCAGCTAGTGGAATAAGCTCCAATAGCATTGCCCTGTGATTTGCACAAGGAAGATGGAGATCTCCTTTGCATTGACCACACGGCTGAAGACTGGAAATGAGTAGTCCTCTGTTCTCTAGATTGTTTCAAAACTTCTGTTTTCAAATTCCAGCAAAGGACCCTTCAAAACCCTATTTGGTTGTCCACCTTGCTCTGCTTTGAGTGGAGAATAACTCCATACATCCACCTGACAGAGCACTGTATGGTGGAACATGGTCTCCCAACCAACACATGTTACTGTACAGTCTCTACAACCAAGCATGGGATCCACTTGTTTGGAGAAAGGACAGGTGGTTGGAAGTATCAGTCACTGTGGTCACATTGGCAAGAATCTCAACCAAACCCTTAGATGTTTCTCTTAGACTTGTGCAATGCTCAGGGTTCCTGCAGGGTGTCCATTATTCCCGAATTCTGGTCGTTTATACCTGCAGGGTGTCCATGTAACTTTACCCTCACAGATGTATCTTACACACACTCTTCCCAAATGAGCAAGGATTACTCCCATCTCCTAACTGTAGAACAACACCCGACTGTGCTGGAACAGGCTTGTGCCAGACAAACCAGGGGCTTTGACTCCATCTTCTCACTTCTTTACAACGTCTTCCTCCTCCTAGCTTAGAGAGTAAGAGACTAATGCACAGAAAATTCACCTACATCCTCCTTGTAACCAAGAAAGGAAAAGACGACTACTACTACTTAGACTTCCTAAATCAGGGTCAGCAACTTGGCTCTTGGCCCAAATGTCTCCATTAAAGGCACAAAGTAGTAATAGTGGAACCATTATACGTGGAGCAATATGGCACTGTATTCACTCAGCTAGTAATCTTAAAGTTTTGGAGGTGACCTTGATAACTTGTAGGGTCCATGGCCTGAGCCTTGGGTGGCTGCAGAGTGGTGACCACCTCTCTTGTCACCATTAGTACTCACTATGGTCTGTAGTGTAATGGCTTACAACACACTATTGTGTGGGCCACTTGAGGGGACATCAAATTATGTAGGGGGCCCAATGATGAAACCTTCGAATGGGGCCCACTAATGTACCAAGAGCCAAGTTGCTGACCCTGGTTTAGGAAGTCTAAGTAGTAGTAGTCTTTTCCTTTCTTGGTTACAAGGAGGATGTAGGTGAGGGTAAAGTTACATGGACACCCTGCAGGTATAAACGTCCAGAATTCGGGAATAATGGACACCCTGCAGGAACCCTGAACATTGCACAAGTCTAAGAGGAGCATCTAAGGGTTTGGTCGAGATTCTTGCCAATGTGACCACAGTGACTGATACTTCCAACCACCTGTCCTTTCTCCAAACAAGCGGATCCCGTGCATGGTTGTAGAGACTGTGTAATAGCATGTGTTGGTTGGGAGACCATGTTCCACCATACAATGCTCCATCAGGTGGATGTATGGAGTTATTCTCCACTCAAAGCAGAGCAAGGTGGACAACCAAATAGGGTTTTGAAGGGTCCTTTGCTGGAATTTGAAAACAGAAGTTTTGAAACAATCTAGAGAACAGAGAACTACTCATTTCCAGTCTTCAGCCATGTGGTCAATGCAAAGGAGATCTCCATCTTCCTTGTGCAAATCACAGGGCAATGCTATTGAGCTTATTCCACTAGCTGATCCCCACTGTTGGCTCATCAGGTTTCAGTACACCATTGTAAACTTAAAACAGCCATGACTGTATGGAGAAGCAATGCAAGAGAGGAGTACTAAAGTGTGCACCCTGTGAAATTGTACCCAATATCTGCCCTAAATTTGGTGTCGGGCCGCCTGACTTCTATGGATACCCTATCATGGGCATGGGGCTCTTCTTGTATTCTTGTAACCTGATAATTAAAGTGAAATTTAATGATTAAAATGATCCAAAAAGAAACTTTTCCCGTAAGATCTTATTGTACCCGTCCTATAGCATGGTCCCCGGCTGCGGCCGTACACTGCTATGATATAAGCTTTTCCGATAATCCTTTAACTATTGCCATTTTTCTCCGGACATATCAAGCAACGAAAAAAAAAAGAAGCATAAAGAAAAGTCTGGTCCTTTCCCGCAAAGTGTCTGCAGTTTAACATTTCACCTGTGGCAGTGCTGATCAAAGAAGATCCTTCGCCAGCCTTGAGAGGGTAAGATGATACCACCCAAAATTAATGTCAAGTGACAGGCCAAATCACAAGCCATGAGTCTCGGCCGTGTAGGCTGGCGAACTCCTTCATGTGACACGTCTCCAAAAGAGAACAGTCTCGCCCTGTCTCTTAACATTGCGTCTGAGGGCTCAACTGCCACATAGGGAACGTGTTGCGAGATAAAGGGGATATATGTGCGGCTGACATCTTGTCCAGTCATATACCGGAGCATGTCACCTCCTTTCCCCTGTCACAAAACCCGGGGCCAATTTTTCAGCTCTATTGTCGCTGTTCTTACCCTCACTCAATATTTATTTTGTCTTCTCGCTGTCACGGAGGGGACGCAGATTCAGGAAGATTAAGTAACACATTTCTCATTGTTACAGCTGTGGACGCGCCACCGAGGCCTGACTGCGGCTGCTGCTGGTCTGTTTGGAAATCTGCTGCTATGGCTTTGTCCGTGCATAGACGTTTTGTAAAGGTTACACAAAAATAGATTGAAAATGAAGTAAAGTTTGAACCGGCCTTAGATGCTCAGATACTGATGTAGTAGAGATGAGTTTGTTATCGAGGATCATTATTCATAGTGTTATAACATGTAAGCTGTGATTTTTTTTTCTTTTTTTATAGGACATAGGTTGGGGCTACAGAGCAATGTGCTGCAACTCCTTATGTTAGTGTATGCAGTTAGTTAATGCACTGAGACCCCAAGGGTGCTGTGGCCGCGACCAAATTGAGTATCACTGAAATTCACAAAAGGGAAACACTATTTGATTCAGGTGACACTAACCTATCTATCTGCAGGACTGGGGTGATATAATGGTTATGGTGACAGTAACCTATCTATCTGCAGGGCTGGGGTGATATGCTGGTTCTGGTGACAGTAACCTATCTATCTGCAGGGCTGGGGTGATATGCTGGTTCTGGTGACAGTAACCTATCTATCTGCAGGGCTGGGGTGATATGCTGGTTCTGGTGACAGTAACCTATCTATCTGCAGGACTGGGGTGATATGCTGGGTCTGGTGACACTAACCTATATATCTCCAGGGCTGGGGTGATATGCTGGGTCTGGTGTCACTAACCTATCTATCTGCAGGGCTGGGGTGATATGCTGGGTCTGGTGTCACTAACCTATCTATCTGCAGGGCTGGGGTGATATGCTGGGTCTGGTGTCACTAACCTATCTATCTGCAGGGCTGGGGTGATATGCTGGTTCTGGTGACACTAACCTATCTATCTGCAGGGCTGGGGTGATATGCTGGGTCTGGTGTCACTAACCTATCTATCTGCAGGGCTGGGGTGATATGCTGGTTCTGGTGACACTAACCTATCTATCTGCAGGGCTGGGGTGATATGCTGGGTCTGGTGTCACTAACCTATCTATCTGCAGGACTGGGGTGATATGCTGGTTCTGGTGACAGTAACCTATCTATCTGCAGGGCTGGGGTGATATGCTGGTTCTGGTGACAGTAACCTATCTATCTGCAGGGCTGGGGTGATATGCTGGTTCTGGTGACAGTAACCTATCTATCTGCAGGACTGGGGTGATATGCTGGGTCTGGTGACACTAACCTATATATCTCCAGGGCTGGGGTGATATGCTGGGTCTGGTGTCACTAACCTATCTATCTGCAGGGCTGGGGTGATATGCTGGGTCTGGTGTCACTAACCTATCTATCTGCAGGGCTGGGGTGATATGCTGGGTCTGGTGTCACTAACCTATCTATCTGCAGGGCTGGGGTGATATGCTGGTTCTGGTGACACTAACCTATCTATCTGCAGGGCTGGGGTGATATGCTGGGTCTGGTGTCACTAACCTATCTATCTGCAGGGCTGGGGTGATATGCTGGTTCTGGTGACACTAACCTATCTATCTGCAGGGCTGGGGTGATATGCTGGGTCTGGTGTCACTAACCTATCTATCTGCAGGACTGGGGTGATATGCTGGTTCTGGTGACAGTAACCTATCTATCTGCAGGGCTGGGGTGATATGCTGGGTCTGGTGACAGTAACCTATCTATCTGCAGGGCTGGGGTGATATGCTGGGTCTGGTGACAGTAACCTATCTATCTGCAGGGCTGGGGTGATATGCTGGTTCTGGTGACACTAACCTATCTATCTGCAGGGCTGGGGTGATATGCTGGGTCTGGTGACAGTAACCTATCTATCTGCAGGACTGGGGTGATATGCTGGTTCTGGTGACAGTAACCTATCTATCTGCAGGGCTAGGGTGATATGCTGGTTCTGGTGACAGTAACCTATCTATCTGCAGGGCTGGGGTGATATGCTGGTTCTGGTGACAGTAACCTATCTATCTGCAGGGCTGGGGTGATATGCTGGTTCTGTTGACACTCCCTTTAAGACGAGCTATTCTTATGCCCATGATGATGAGGGCGCTCTATCACTGACAACTGACACGACTTAATTTTAGCCTGGTATTTGCCGTCAGAATTATTTTTCGTACAGAGGGGGAGCGGAGGAGACGATCAGATATTCTTACACAATCCTCAGCATTTATCAGGCCCCTCTGACAGCTCTTCTTTGGGATTTTTAACCCCACTCGCTCAGTTTCCGGTCTGAGCTTCTCTAATTGTCTATTGTGTTAAATGATCTGTGTATCTGCGGTTAAATATTCTGCAGGAGGCCCATTTTCCATTCCCTCCCGGGGGACGTGACAGAAACATTGATTTGCAGAATAAATAAATACAAAAAAAATAAAAAATCCACAAAGATTTTCTTCGTTATTAATTGCATAATTGCTTTTCCTCGTTGGGGTAATTCGAGCTCTTAGGAGTCCGGAGAATCACTTACTGCGACCAAACAGAAATGGTTTAACCCACTCATTGGAGCGTCTTGGTCTAATTGCCATTAAGACGGTAGAATGGCGGCGCCCGGGGACTTCACCTTGGGTTCCTAAAGCGTTTAGTCGATGAGGCCGCCATAGTCAGTACAGACGTTCACTCTCATTATGGATTTTTCCTCTTTTTTTTTTTCCTTTCAGAGCATTTGTCAATGACTTTCAATTTAGAATCCATTTCTAAAAACATCAGAATGACAGGTGACAATGAGGAGCGCGAGAAGCCGCGGAGATAAGCGGAGGCGCGGGCGTCGGAGGAGGCATTGTGCGTCTTTAATGACTGACGTGATCTCCGCTAATTGATGGATCTGAAGAGTAATTTTTACACGTGGAAACAAAGTTACCAAAATGAAGGATTAATCGGTATTGAAAACTATTGAAAGCGCAAATTGACGTTAACATCTGTGATCGTAAAAGTCAACTTTGAGCTTATTCGACACTTTGTAGCGTCGTCAACGGGAAGGATTTATTATCGAATAAATATGATAATGGCGAGAGCGAGAAGAACGAGGTGCAATAGGCCGAGGCCGAAAGTGATTGGCAGCGCCGGACTGTGCCGTAACGCCAGATATACACTAGGGGGAGCCAGGGAGATGGTGGGAACTTATTAAACACATATACAGTACAAACACACACAAACACACGTATATACACAGGCACATACACACATTATATATATAAATATATATATATATATATATATATATATATATATATATATACACACACACATATACACCCATATACCAAAACTCATGCTCATACACATACAAACATACAGACAGACGCATATACACATATGCACACACATACATACACAGGCACATATATATATATATATATATATATATATATATATATACAGATATACACCTATATATCAACACTCATACTCATACACACATAGACCAACACTCATACACGTACACACATATACCAACACTCATACACATACACATAGACCAACACTCATACGCATACACACATATACCAACACTCATACACATATACCAACACTCATACACATACACACATAGACCAACACTCATACGCATACACACATATACCAACACTCATACACATACACACATATACCAACACTCATACGCATACACACATATACCAACACGCATACACATACACACATATACCAACACTCATACACATACACACATATACCAACACTCATACACATACACACATATACCAACACTCATACACATACACACATATACCAACACTCATACACATACACACATATACCAACACTCATACACATACACATACACCAACACTCATACACATACACACATATACCAACACTCATACACGTAAAACACACATACCAGCACTCATACACGTACACACATATATACCGACACTCATACACATACACACATATACCAACACTCATGCACATACATACACACAGACAGACACATATACGCATATGCACAAACATAAATACACAGGCATATACACCCAAATACATATGCACACATATACATGCACATACAAGCATACATATACCCATACTCATACACAGTCACATACACACATATACCCATACTCATACACAGACACTTACACAAATATTTACACACAAATACACACACCCACACATACACATGCATACAGCTACACAAACATACAAACACACATATACACATACATACACAGGTCACAGAACCAGTTGGACTAGTTTGGGTCTCTTCAGAGACCTGTTATTGAGCAAGTACCATGACATCGATGTGTCTCTCTTGACCCCTGAAGCCGATGACATCACCCAGTAGGCCAGAAGAGGACCAAAGACGCCTGTGAAGAAGCACTGAATGCCATGAGCTTAGGAAAGGTGAGTATGATGTCTAATTATTTTTCGTCGAATCCAACATTTTTGAAAATTTTGTAACGAACCCAACTCGTTACCATCCAGTTCAATTATCTCAAGTTAGGAGGCATCAGCAGTTCATGTCAATTGGTATTGAATTTTAAGGAGTCGTCTCAACCTGACAACCCATAATGTATTTTAATATTACTATTCTTTATTATTATTTTACTTGTTGCTATTCTCTGCCCAGTAACATTACTGCCCTGACTCCATCTGGGTCCTGGAGACTAGACTCATGCTGAAGAGACAGGACAATCACTTTGGTGCCAGGTGTAGAACGATATGAGTCGCGCATGCGCAGTCCAGTACACTTCACAGGGCCGAGCTCTAGGACCCAGGAGGAGGCAGGACAGCGCTGGTGACATCTTTGTTGCTGCATAGAGTAAAACAATAGGAAGAAGATCTTCTGTTGCTCAGCTATGCTCGGCCACATATGCTGTATGTTGTGCAGACTATACAACTGGATTAATGGTGATTTTGTTGCAGACAGACTCTCTATAAAGGGAACCTGTCAGATTTGGGACACCAGACCAACCACAGATCCTTATGGACGGGGTTTTTTGTGTCCCAAATACTCCTATTGTAAAACTATCTGTGATTACAAAAAAACCTCTTCATGTTTACACAGATATGTCTCATTAGACTCATATCTGGTGCCCTTGGCGCCCGCGCTGTTCTTCAGCATGCACCCGACTTCACTGCGCATGCGTGATGTCTAACATATGTGCACTGGGGTCGAGGTACACTCTTCTGGCTTGAATGAGGAAATGCACCTGCTCAGGGGATACAGGAACTGGGTGAGTATTACATTATAGCAGGTAAATTTGGGACACACATGAGGACCTGTGGGTAGTTTAGTGTCCCAAAATGCCCTGATAGAGTCCATTGAAGAAAATAATAGACTAATTCTTCCATTGTCATCTATGGACTGTCTCACCTCCAAAACTTTTTTTTTTTGCTAACTTCAAAGCAAAGAACCGAGGCCCCCCCTGCTGAAAATAGAACTTTCCGACCCTATAACTTACCATTTTCATCCCAATCTCTTGTCATCTTGCAGTAGTTGCAGAAATGGCCTGAGCTCTCTGCACCTTTCTCCTGCTAAAGTCGCCTACTTTACCTTCAAATCTGATGAAGTGTCAAAGTCATTTACCAGTAATGAGTTCTGCTGCAAATTTTATTTTGCTTGGAATTTAATTAATGGCCCAAAGACTTTCCATTGTGATTTGAGCAAATGAATAATAAATCAAGAAAGGAGATTTGTCAGGGAAGGAACATCTGTTTCTTACAAGCGTTACAACATGACTACAGCTTGGCTGTGCATTACCAAGACAAAGACAGTAGGAGTCCTTTCCTATGCTGTTCTCTTCATTTATTGCTCCAATGAAGGTGAACGCAGAGCCCTGTAATGGGCCTCTCGTGTTAATAAAGCTTTGCGCTCCCTCGCTTCTACTGCAGCCTCTTGCTTTTGGGCGCCCCTGTCCTTAATACATGGTTTGTTGGTCAGCATCAGGAATTGTGCAGTGTCAGTTCTTTAGCGGATGATTAATATCAGAAAGACAAATTCATAACAAGAAACACTCGGATATTACCATCATATTAGATGGCAGCGGCAGGACTTTATGTGCCATACAAAGAGATGGGAAATGGGATAATAATCGGGCCGGAAAATAGGAAAGGGTGATGGTGGAAGGAAAGGAAGAAGAGAGGAAGGAAGGAAAGGATGAAGGAAGGAAGGAAAGGAGGAAAGGAGGAAGGAAGGAAGGAAGGAAGGAAGGAAGGAAGGAAGGAAGGAAAGGAAGGAAGGAAGGAAGGAAGGAAGGAAGGAAAGGAGGAAGGAAAGGAGGAAGGAAAGGAGGAAGGAAAGGAGGAAGGAAGGAAGGAAGGAAGGAAGGAAGGAAAGGAGGGAAGGAAGGAAAGGAAGGAAGGAAAGGAGGAAGGAAAGGAGGAAGGAAGGAAGGAAAGGAGGAAGGAAGGAAAGGAGGAAGGGAGGAAAGGAGGAAGGGAGGAAGGAAAGGAGGAAGGAAAGGAGGAAGGAAAGGAGGAAGGACAGAATAAAAGTGAGAAAAGAATAAAAAGAAGAAAGGAAGAAAAGAAAGGAAAGAGAGAAAGAGAAAGAAAGAAAGAAAGAAAGAAAGAAAGAAAGAAAGAAAGAAAGGAAGGAAGGAAGGAAAGAATAAAAGTGAGAAAAGAATAAAAAGAAGAAAGGAAGAAAAGAAAGAAAGAAAAGCAGAGAGACAGGAAGGAAGGAAGGAAGGAAGGAAGGAAGGAAGGAAGGAAGGAAGAATAAAAGTGAGAAAAGAAGAAAAACGAAAAGAAAAGAAAGAAAAAGAAAAAGAAAGAAAGAAGGATAGAAGAAAACATAAAAGTAGAAAGCTAGAAAGGAAGGAAGGAAGAAAAGAGAATAAAAGTGAGAAAAGTAGAAAAAGAAGAAGAAAAGAGAATAGAAAGAACGGAAAAAGAAAAGAGGGAAGAAAACAAAAGTACAAAGAAAGAGAAAAAGAAGGAAGAAAAGGAGGGAGGGAGGAAGGAAGGAAGGAAAGAAAGAAAGAAAGATAAAACAAAGGCAGAAAGAGAGAGATGAAGGAAGGGAGAAAGGAAGAAAGGAAGGAACAAAGAAAGGTAGGAAGGAAGAGAGAGAAGAAGGAAGGAATGAAGGAAGGAAGAGAGGGAGGGAAAGAAAGAAAAAAGAAAGAAAGAAAGAAAGAAAGAAAGAAAGAAAGAAAGAAAGAAAGAAAGAAAGAGAAAGAAAGAAAGAAAGAAAAAGAAAGATGGAAAAGAATTATGAAAATGAAAAAAGATGTTAGGAAAAGGTTAAAGAATGCTGGGAAGGAAAGAAGGAAATATAGGAGATAGGGCGAGATAATAATGTAAACAGGAAGAAATACAAGAAGTAGAAAAACTACAGACTAGGACAAAAATGGTTGAAAAGAGGGAATGTAAATGAAAAGATAAAACCTAAAGGAAGGGACAGCGAGAAGGAAGGAAAAATAGAAAGAAAAGTTTAATGAAAGTAAAGGAGAAAGGAAGGGAGAGAAGAACAAAACAGGAAATGGAGGAAAGTAGGGGGATTAAAATGGACATGTAAGACATACAAGGAAGGAGAAGATAAAAAGAGGGAAAGAAAGAAGGAAGATAAAAAGCAAGGAATGGAAAGAGAAGGGAGAATCTAAGGAAAGGAAGTTAAGAAAGGAAAAAAAAGAAGTGTAAAATAGGAAATGTAGAAAATAAAGGTCAGTAAGTAAGAACAAGGGGAGAAGGGAGGAGGGAAGAAGGGAATGGAAGAGAGTAAAAGAAAGAAAGGAAGTGAGACATTAACATGGAAATGTAAGACATACAGGGACGAAAGGAAGGAAGAATTAATAAAGAAGGCAGGGAGGGGGAGGGAAATGAATGAAGGAAGGGAAGAAGGAAGTAAGAAAGGCAAAAATGAAAGAAAGAAACAAAGTTTAGGGAAGGAATGGAGGGATAAAGGAGGTAAAGGAAAAGGAAGAAGGGAACAAAACAGGAAAGATAGAAATGAAATAAGAAGCAAAAAAAGTAGGACAAATAAAAAGGAAAGAAAAGAAGGAAGAACATAAGAAATAAGAAATAAGAAGAACAGGAGACGGCGACTGCTGCGACTCATTAAACTGTACCGTTCATCTAAAGAAATCTTCCCTCCTGGCATGGCTAGGGTTAAAGAGCCTTAAGAGCGCCGCTCTGCAGTGCCACATATGAGCAGTTATATAGAGGGAGCCCTGCATAATCCACCATGAATCTACACATGTAAAAAATCGGCTCCACAGACTTTATTTCCCTATTTATTGCTGGAACACATTTAGCCGCTATACACAGAGGAGTCTTAAGTGCCCACAAGGTAGGTATAAATCGCCTTATGAAAATTGGCACTGCAGGGCTTACGACGGCCCCTGTGTAATGTTGGTAATGTATGCCGAGCATAAATTGGTACTCAAGTGATGCAGAGACGCCCAGACATCTCCTCTCGCCATCTTCCCGGTACATTTTGTTCTAATGTAAAATGATGCCGTATATAAACACAGGGCTGTGAGTTCCAGGGTTTGGTGGGGGGTTGGTGGGGGGCACTTCTGTTCGTTTCCAGCTGTTTTCCCCTCTGAATTATTGATTTGCTCATGTGGTATAGGGAAAGCAGAATTCTTACACCAAGGAGATGAGGAGAGGGGCCGAGCTGTTCACTTTTAAACATCCTTGAGAGTGAAATATGGTGAATTGTATCAGAGGGGCGGAAGGACTCCACCGATCACTACAAGGGGGAATCCTAAGTACCCCTACTATGGCAAGGAACATGTTCATTGATATCCTTCAAATCCTATAGACCTGGAATGGCCAACAGCAGAAATAATCTCCATCAGAACGGTTTTGCAAGTGGTCCCATCTACACCCCTTAACATCAGGAAGGGCATCCGGCCAGTTGAAATAAATTGCTGAATCTGATAGTGACCAGACACCGGGTTATCACCCCAATCCAGCCCACTTTTGAACCATTCTGTTCCTCAGCTGTGTGCTTGGAGATTTCCCATTGGTTCAACCAAAAAGAAGCCAATGAGCTCCCTATCTGGAAAGTCACCATTTAGTGCAGAAATAAAGGACCCCGTGACTGGTGGCTTGCTGTTGGAGGACATTTGCCTAGATGGGGTCCAACTGACTGCGTGAAACAGCTGATCTGAGTCTTGGGGGAATATTACAACAACTTTTCATGGCTGATTTGGGGGTAACATAGATTGTAGATTTAAAGATTATGACTGGGGGCATCCAGCCCATCTGGCAGCAAAATCAACAGATACACCTGGCCCTATACCAGGAGATTAACACACTTGCAAAACAGATTCAGGCCAGCCAGGTGATTCAGCCCAGTAAAATCCCCTTGGGTCTCTACTGTTGTGTTGGTCAAGAAGAAGGATCAGTCCCTGCACTTTTCTGTGGGCTACCACTACCTGAATGCCCTGATGTTTGTCAGCTCACCTACATTGGAGACTCCTTTGTGACCCTTGGTTGGGCCAGATACTTTGCCATCTTTGATCTGGTCAAGGGGTGACTGCAAGTGCCTGTGACCAAGAAGGATTGGGAACAAAACAACCATCGGCACCCCTAATGGGATTGTTAGAGTTCCTCAGGATGTCTTAAGGACTAAGTAACACCTGGGCTACATTTCAGAGGCTCATGTAGTTGTGCCTGGGGAAAAAAAGACTACTTGACTATGGATGAGTCTCTCAAGGAGGACAAGTATTTTCTCTATATGGTGGACCCCTTTACAAAATTTACAGGGGAAGTCCCCACCTGGAACCAGATGGCAGACCCCTTGGCACAGACCCTGTATATGTGCTTTATACTGCCATATGGGTAACCAGACCAGCTACACCTGGACTATGGTGCATGTTTCAGTGGGAAGGTCATTGAGAGGAATTTTGTGCGAGTTTAAGAAGACCAGAACAACTTCTTCACAGATCCTGTGAGTGGCTGAAGAGGACTTTGCACAATATAAAGAAGCAGAACAAAGAATAGATGGTTAATCTATGTTGGGTAACACGGCCAAGGACACCACTGGGCCTGATACTTGGAAGGAATTGGAGGTTCCCACTTGATATGATGAGGCCCGTAGGAGCATGCTTTATCGAGGGTATAAGGACTCTTATGGCCTCTACTGGTATCTACCGATCATGTGGGGTGCGCCAATGTCATGATGATTTGAGCCAAGGGCATGTGATGCTAGAAGAGGTTGCAAGAGCCCGTGGGTGAATACGGTGAGGTGTTTTTATTTGGTCTGCACTTGCACTAGGCCTCGACTTCTTATACACCAAGGTCAGAAGAGACCTGAGTATAAGAATGATTTCGCAAGTGGCAAACCCCCAAAAAATTTGGGTTCAGCCATACCTGAAATTTTTTAACCAGTTTGCTCATCTCTAGTAGCAAACTTTAACTAGACACTATTAGCTTGCTACAATGTGATCTCTTATCCCAGAACACAACAACAACCTTTGAGATGACATCGAACAAATCAATCCAAGAGTCTGTACCAGTCCACGAGGGGAATTTATCAATCCCTCTACCAGTTTTCTGGTATTATGGTGAACATTTGGGGCAAAACCCTCCATGCACCAAAAACTTCACTCTACACCTCTCTTGCCACATTGTTGGGTGGTGCGGGGAGTGAGGTTGGCCAGGGTGGGGACATCTCGGCCAACATATCCATTTTAACTCATGGCGTGAATTATATTGCAAACCCTAACTGGCGTAGATCTCCATTCAGGTGCTCAGCAATGTGTCTCATTTATGAACAGGCCGGAGCCAAAAAGTCTTACGTAATCTACCCCAGTGTGTTAACGGTCAAGCTAAACTTTGCCCCATCTCTAGTCAATAGCAATGGTATGACTTTATACTAAGGCACAAATAAAGACAAAAAAATTTTTCATCTAGAGCTCTATTGTGTGCATGAACCCTACATAAAAAAAACTTTTTGCAACTCATAATCCAGAACTTTATTCTCTTGCGTTTCCAGTATAGCGAGGCGCGCCGGCCCCTTATGTTAGGACTTTGCACTTTGTGGAATATTCTAATTTAACGGCTTTCCAGGAGAACAAGAATTTGTTCCAGTTCTTGGTTTAAATGTTTATGCTAATTGCTATTTATTGGCCCAGATGCAAATCATAGGCCGGCCAAAGTGAAATTTTATGACGATCAAACTCCCCCTTTTGAGCAAATTGAAAAAGTGAAACAAGTAGGGGGTGAAATGAGCCGGAGATGGTCTTAATGGCCGTCTTTTAATAGGGAAGATGAAATTAAGACTGATTTACGTGGCCAACTCCCCCTGTTTTCTCTTATCAGCTCATTTGGCAGGAAAAATGGAAAAGTAATTGTTCTACTTTCGGTCTTCGCTTCCAACCATTATTTATTGGGTGAAATTAATCGCTGTTTATACTTTATTCATACAGAATCTGCTCCATCAGCAATCTGAACCCCCATAGAGCACCGGCAGGCCCGTACAAATTAGTCGGCAGCCGTCGCAGATGCTGATGAGGCGTGCCTTAATTTTCTGGGCTGTGGGAGTTAATGAAGACTCCTTCGAAAGGTGGACATATTTGTATTTCTACTACATTAATAACATGGGCCCGCTGATTCTCATCTTTAACATGTAAATTGTTTGTTATAAGGCTATGAGAGGCCATCAGGAATGTGGAGAATCCCGGAGTCATGTGGATCTATTGAAGGGGTTTTCCACGACTCTAATATTGATGGTCTATCCATAGGATAGACCTTCAGTATCTTATTTGTGAAGGTATGCACCACTTCTTCTTAAAGGACTATATTATTAATGACCTGTCTGATTGGTGGAAGTCTGACACCCGGCCCCCCTGCCAATCAGATGTGTAAACAGGCCACGAGGTTTAGTTGGTTACTGCTTCCTCTTCCAGTCCAATCCAATGGAACCAGATTTATTGTTCACATAGGCATGCTACAGTTCAGCCCCATTCAAATAAAAGAGACTGAGATGGGTGGAATACCAAAAAATGCCACCATCTAATATATATGGCACTCTAATTGGCATGGATTAAGAGGTCACAGTGCAAACAGTTGGACCCCCACCATTCTAATAATACTTGCATAGTCCTAAGGATAGGGCAACAATATCATAGTCCCCGAAAACCCCCTTTAATTGTGGGCACAGTGCTCTGCGCAGGCCTGTGGTTATGCCTGGTACTGCAGCTCAGTTTCAATCACTGACCCTAGTAAAAGTCTGACCCCAATGATCACCTGAATAAGGGGGTCCCTGGACTAGCACAGTCCCACAGAGACCAGACCCTCACAATCAGGCATTGAGAGCCTAGGATTATAACAATCCCATGAAACTCATTTAAAGAGATTCTTGAGATAAATGTATTTTAACAAAAAAGTGGTCAATAAGAAAAAGATCCAGTTCTTCTTGATGCCTCTTCTTTACCTTTAGAGTAGTGGCAAACACTGGTATAACTATAGGGGTTGCTTTTCAGACCCCAGAATATAATAAGGGGAGGTCTAGGAACCCAGGAGAGGAGAGGTCAAGTGAGATTTTGTTATGTTTCCTTGCTTCCCCTGACCCTCCCTTTTATTCTGGAGTCCAAAGAGACCCCACAGTATAGTAATAGCAGTTTCCAGTAGGAAATCAAACTGGAGGATTAACCCACAAATATTCGGTGAAACAAATCTCTTGAGGCTCAACCACATGTATTTCAATTTGTACTAACTAGAGGCTAATGCACCAAGCATTCCATACCAACCTCAACTTTATTCTCATCCTTTCTATACAATGGGATCTTCAGTCATGCTTAATCAGCTTACACATTCTCCTCCTGGGTGGGGCCAGAGCAGTTTACAAGCTCCTTCTGGGTGGAGCCAGATCTGTTTACCAGTTCCTCCTGGGTGGAGCCAGAGCAGTTTACCAGTTCCTCCTGGGTGGAGCCAGAGCAGTTCACCAGCTCCTCCTGGGTGGGGCCAGAGCAGTTTACCAGCTCCTCCTGGGTGGGACCAGAGCAGTTTACCAGCTCCTCCTGGGTGGGACCAGAGCAGTTTACCAGCTCCTCCTGGGTGGGACCAGAGCAGTTTACCAGCTCCTCCTGGGTGGGACCAGAGCAGTTTACCAGCTCCTCCTGGGTGGGGCCAGATCAGTTTACCAGCTCCTCCTGGATGGAGTCAAATCAGTTTACCAGATCCTCCTGGGTGGGACCAGAGCAGTTTACCAGCTCCTTCTGGGTGGGGCCAGAGCAGTTTACCAGCTCCTTCTGGGTGGGGCCAGAGCAGTTTACTAGCCTCTTTCTGGCTGGGGCCAGAGCAGTTTACTAGCCTCTTTCTGGCTGGGGCCAGAGCAGTTTAACAGCTCCTTCTGGGTTGGGCCAGTGCAGTTTACCAGCTCCTTCTGGGTGGGGCCAGAGCAGTTTACCAGCTCCTCCTGGGTGGAGTCAGAGCAGTTCAATTAGAATCAGTGCAGCCTCTACATGGTCTTTCTTGGTTTCCCTTCTGTTACCGCTTCCACTGTACCCTAGGTTTTGGCCACAAACTTATTTCACGCTAAAATCTACAAAATTAATTTAGACAATCCCATTTTTGTCCCCAATTAATTTTTTTAATATATTTAACCAAGAGCTTAGAAATTTAAGTAGCAAAAACTTTTTCTTTTAATTTGGCTTTATGATTAAAATGTAAAAATGATATAAGCTTATTCTGAGGAATCCGAAATGGATCTCATTAGCTTTCTTAATCATAAGAGTTCACTGAAATAATTTATGAGCGGCCATTAAGGTAGCCGTTGTAATAACTAAATTCGTCTTGGCCTTTGCTGACCAAATTTTTACACCTAAATTTTTTTAATTGAGAGAGATACACTCTGATGCACCTTTTCCTCCAGTATGCTTTGTCTTCTTCCAAGATAGGGAGACATTAATGTTATTAGTCCATATTTAAGGAACAAAGCCAGTTAACAGCCTATTACGTAATTTTTGGAATGTTCCATTGGTCTTTGTAGCATTGGCATAGTACAATAGTTTTCCTGGTAATTTGCATACTTTTTCCAGTGGAGCCTTGCCTATAAGACTTCATAGCAGCTGGATCAATACAATGACAACTAGTACCCTCTTCCTCCACCTCCTCAGTTAGCAAGAGTCAACCAATAGACTAGTGGCATACCTACTGTATAGGCTGGAAATTGACTGCTTTGGGTTCATAGTGGTAGGGGCCAGCATTAAAAGGGTTACCCACTTGCTAATATCTTTAGGATCTCTAGTATCAATAGTAGATCTGCGAGGGTCCAACACTCAGGACCTCCGCAGATTAGCTGCTCCTGGACAGATGTTTACATGTCAAGATCTACGCTACTCATTCACTATGCAAAGTGAATCAGCAACATTACATACCACAGCTCTGTTCCATTGAAGTCTATGGGACTTCGATGCAAAACCTAAAGCCACTGCAACATAGCGTGCAGTACAACTCCTGACATGTAAACGTTACTGGGAGTCGTGCTGTCCCAAAACAGCTAATTTCTGGGGTTTCCCGATTATCAGACCCCACAATGCTATTAATGATGGAAACTGGATAACCCCTTTAAATTGACGCTACCTACAGCCATCACTAGGGAAAGCTGATTGAATACCAATTATTAGAATAGGTTAGAATAGGCCTATATAACATTTCTCCTGTATCAGGATGGCCCCCTTGTCACTAATGAATATAAAGCCACTAACCTTTAAACAAACGTTGCAAAAATCAATAGTACTGTGTGTGTACATGATAAATAATACGATTTCTGGACATTAAATGACTTGCATACTCAGTGGCGTAACTAGGAATGGCGGGGCCCATGGCAAACTTTTGACATGGGCCCCTCCAACTGACACCGACGCCGAAGACCTCGACTGACCCCCTCCTCCGCATTCCTGCGCACTCTATTATCCCCCATAGTGGCCCCTGCACACAGTATTATACCCCATAGTGGCCCCTGCACACAGTATTATGTCCCACTGTGGACACCCATAAACAATTATTATACTCTAGGGTCTTTTCAGACCCCAGAGTATAATAATCCGAGACCCAGGGGAATAAAAACATAAAAAACTACTATTTCTTACCTGTCCCCGGCTCCTACGCTGTCGGCCTCCGCTGCCGGCCTTCTTCAATGACGTTGACAGTATAATGCTCCCCACACAGTATAATCCCTCCCCCACAGTATAACGCCCCCACATAGTATAATACCCCCTTAGTAGGCAACACAGTAAAATGCTCTATTCCCTTAGCGTTTGCCACATAGTATAATACCCAGTTATTAATACCAAACATAATATTAGTAATCCACAGAACTATTCCGCACAGTATAGTATCTACAAAGACCCCCGAGTATAATGATAGTGTTTGTGGGGCCCGCGGTGTCACTTACCGATTCCGGCCTAGCCAAGATCGGTAAGTGAATAGGGCCTGTAACGGTCAATAAAAATTTTTTTTTAAAAACGCAGCAGTAGCAGCTGTCACCGGGCCCCCTAATGTCCCGGGCCCTGTGGCAGCCACTACCACTGCTACCACGGTAGTTACGCCCCTGTGCATACTGCATTTTTGGGCATTTTCCCTCTCTACAGGTTCTCTCTCTAATTCTCAGTTCTCCCTAAGAAAGTGGGTGGAGAATAGCTGCTATGATGTCTCCCATACTCTGCACACAGTAAGCAGAGGAGAATCTGCTTCCTATCTCTGTCTCACAGCAGAAGAGATGTTCTAGAGAAAAACTGAGACTTGTATTGATGCGACTAAAGCACTTGGGTAAGAGAGAAACTTCCCATTAGTTGCTGCAGTCTTTGTGTCCTTGTATGCGTTCCCTACTCTTTGACTGGGTTCCTCTTCATTTCTCCTCTCCATCTCCATGGACTTTTATGTAGAGCTGTCACCTGATACTTTATTAAACTAACAGTCTGTCTTGAGAGAACAAGACAGATTCAGCAGGGTTTTCAGAGTGAAAGTCAGTTTGGAGGGGCTGTGAGAAGGAAAAGAAGCATTATTGGTGATAAGATTGATAACACTGTTTCTTATATTCACCTCTACTACTGATTCATGCAGCAAAAGTTAATGTGGCCACCATCTTGGGAAGAAGACTGTGGCACCCACACAGAGAGACTGTGGTACATAAATAACATTGGTCACCATTTTTTTTCTTAATTTTCTGATTTTTTGTATTTTTACATAATCTTTGAGTTGCAAAAATAGATACAATGGTCTGGCGTTATTTTTCACAGAGATCTAGTTTCTCCTTAGTAAACTTGTACTTGACGTTGTCCTTGTGTAGCATGGACTGAACAGAAGTATCTCCAGGCCTCCAAAGCTCCCTTTAATAATTGTCATCCAATCTATGAAAAATGACTGTACATATTAAAAATCCATCAGCCCATGAGTCCTAATGGGAACAAGACCCATGGCGGCGAAGCTTCTGTTATTCCAGTTTCAGGCCTTGGATGATACAAGGTTCACATGACCTATGATAATAAATTTTCATTAAAAGTTGCAAATAATGCTTTGGGAGCTTAGGGGGGAACTTACACTCCAAATGATACACGGTCCAGATGGGGATGGACTCTTATGTGAATATTATTATTTTTTATGTATTTTAGCCTTTACTTACTACATACGAATTGTTTGGGGATTGAGGGGGCAGGGCAGGGTTAAATTACATTCTGATTTTGGTGATCTTAGGCCTGGTTCACATCTGCATTTGTTAATCCTTTCGGGAACCCCTTGCATTGGCAAGTGGTGAGCTTATGAAAGCACACAGACCCCATAGACTATAATGGGGTCCGTGTGCTTTCTGCGCAGTGTCTGCATGGAATATGCGGGAGAAAAGTACTTTATGATCTACTTTCCCATCCGTGTGACTTGTGCGGGCACTGCTCAGAAAGCACACAGACCCCATTATAGTCAATAGGGTCCCTTTGCGTTCACTGCTCACCACTTGTCAATGCGTTTGGTATTCTGTTCGGGGACTCCACAAACGGATTAGCGAACAAAAATGTGAACCAGGCCTTAGAATTCCATGTATCAGGCTCTAACTACTTAAATTAAAGGAACACTCTTGATAAAACTGATGCACTGTGTAATGCTTAGTGTAGGGCCTGAAGGGGCGGAGCACAACAAAGTGGCAGTCCCGATATCAGGACCTGCTCAAGGTATAATGCCATTTATACCTCTTTAAAGAGGGGAAACAGGGTGGCAAGCAGAGGGAAGAGCTTGAATCCTGTTTGAGCTGCTGCTGTACTTCCTCCCCCCCCCTCTCCTGTACATCTGACAGTTACAGGTTACAACAGCCAGCAACAATCTCTGGCTGTTGTAACTTAAAAGAACACAGACAGGATTTTCATATCCTGACTCTCCTTCATGAATTAAACAACATCACCAAAAATTCTTTAAAAACAAGTTCAATATAAATACGTTATTTAAACAATAGGACACTTTCCCTTTAATGAAATCTATTTCTCTCTGCATGCAGGGTTCTTCTGTCCGCTTGAGATGTCGGACATCTTCTCTTGCGGACAGGGAAGGACGGGCACGGAGTGCAAAAGAACGCACCCGATGCCCATTCAAGTGAATGACAGATGTCACGGACACAGCTAGTGCCCGCTCCTAATGTCCGTGACAGATTTTGAGCGGACACTAGGAGCGGACACTGCATGTCGGACACCGACGGTAGTGTGAATGCCCCCTTCACAGCATAGCAGTGAAGGGTTCCCTCACTCACATAACAGCCCCCTCCCCTCTCCATAGAGTAGTATCTAAAAACTAACTCAGCATGATGAGTTGAAAAGGAAACATCTCTCTTAAATAAGATATATTACAAAGTTTCTTATAGGAAGAATATGCAAATCTGTCTTCCATGATGTAATTAGGAAGTCAGGTGCCTCAGTGTTGCAAACCAATAGAGGGCGCTCACTGGAATGCGCAAGCCTGTCTTCCCTGAGATAATTAGGAAGACAGAATCTCAGTGAAATAACCCAATAAAGGTTTGCTCCCTTTAACATCATGCTCGACCTTCCAAGAGGCTTTTGTTTTGCAATGATGCTGGGATTATTACCAGGTATAGTCTCTCAACCGAGGACGGTCGTTTCGATGTTATTGCATCTCGTCAGCCCAGTGTAGAGAAGACTAACCTGGTAGAGGTGAGAGGCTTAGACAGGGTAAGGGGGGTATTATCACTCCTTGGGAAGAGACCACCATATTGGTGTGTGGAGACTTATTAAGCCTTTAGCACTCCACTTTTCAAGGTACTATGGGAAGAATATGCAAATCTGTGTTCCATGATGTAATTAGGAAGTCAGCTGCTGCCTCAGTGTTGCAAACCAATAGAGAGCGCTCACTGGAATGTGCAAGCCTGTCTTCCCTGATGTAATTAGGAAGACATATTCGCCATACTATTCATTTTTAAAAAGTTGTTTCATAATTGGACGTCCGCTTTAAAAAAAATAAAAAATAAAAAATAAAAATAAAATTTAAAAAATGTAGAAAAAAAATTTCAAATTCTTAAAAAAATAACCATTAAAATGAAATTCCTGTACAAATAAGAATTGGGAAAGGGAAAAATCCTATTTGTAAATAAAAGTTTAAAAAAAAGAGAATTTTTAAACTAAAAATATAGAAATAACAAAAAAGGAGAAAACAATAATAATGTTTTTCTCATTTCATCTCAAGAAATGTCCTTTTTATTAACAAGGAAATGGAACTGGTCCAAGGGTACAAGCGGGTGGCAGAGAAGGTCCCGACGATGTCCTAGACTCAATATACCAAGATGGTGAAATTATGATAATACTTTTTGAGCCGATCTTTCTAATGTAAAAGCTATTCATGATAATCTTCTTTAAGGTCCTATTCACTTAATGGGAACGCTTAACTGAATAATTACCTTAAGACTTTTGCTGTTTCTAAATGGAAAACTATAATAATCTAATGCTGTTGTCTCGGTGGACAAATGAGAATTGTGAGAGTGGATACCGGTACCACCTATGTGATCCGGGAGGTTAATGCAGTTAGGATTGTTTCACAGTCCATTAAGGAGCTTAAGCTGACCCCACGACCCTAGAGCCAACAACATGGAATCCATTATCATCACAATAGGGGGAGATTTGGGTCCGGCTGACTTGACACCAGGCCCAGGAAATCCCAAGTTAGTACTTAGTTTTTTTTTAAAAAAATGCCCTTTTTTTTTTCCGAGCTCTCGAGGTCTGACTTTTAATAAACCGGTTGTAATTTGTGACATTAATATTGCTGAAGGCACAGAAAAGAACATCGAAATGAAGATGTCAAAACTGCTGACTGTGGCCGGCGTATGGTAATGTCGGCCGTGTTATGAAATAGTAAATGTGTAAAAATAAAAATGGGAGTCAAAGAAATGGAAAGAGATGGAAAGGAAGAAATATTACTGTACGGGCAAGATAGTCATCTATCCATAACACACGGTGAGAAGTTTTTGGAGACAAAATGCCCATTGTGTATCGTGTACAGGTGACTACTGGGGGAAGACGTTGATATTACTACAAGGAGGGACAAAATTCTACCGATTAGGGGCAACACGGTGGCTCAGTGGTTAGAAATGCAGCCTTACAGCACTGGAGTCTTGGGTTTGAATCCTGCCAAGGACAACATCTACAAGGAGCTTGTATGCTCTCCCCGAGTTTGCCTTAAAGAGGACCTTTCATGGTCCGGGGCACAGGCAGTTCTATATACTGCTGGAAAGACGACTGCTTCTTTAGACTCCACCTCCTCGCAGACGAGCCTCCGGTTGATTGACCGAATGCTGTACACTGGCCAATCAACGCTGGTCAATGCATTCCTATGAGAAAAAGTCCGCTCCCTCGTAACAGCAAGCTGCCATCTCTCCCGACTAGCAAGGACGAGCCTGCTGCAGAACCAGCGTTGATTTGCTGAATTCTATACACTGTACAGCATTTGGCCAATCAACGCTGGTTCTGAATCGAATATTTACTGCGAATAGCTAGTAGTATTCAATCAAGTACGAATATTTTGAATACCGTAGCATTCGATCGAATACCTACTCGATCGAATACTACTCACCATCTCTATTCCCGGGTCCTCTCAAATACTTAGACACAATGGGCCAGATTGAACAAGACTGGTGCTTTGTACGCCAGTCTTAAAAAAGGTCCAACTGACCCGGGTGCATGCCCATGCTCCAGAATAGAAGTCTACGCTAATTAGCCAACATTATAATGGCTAATGCCCTGCTCTCTGGCCTACATTTGCGGAAACAGGTGAGTGAGACATGGAATGGCCCCCAATGGGTCACTCTTGACCTAGTATTGAGCCAGGAATTGCAATGTAGCCCTGTTCAGAGGAAAGTGCCTGCATCTCCTTTCCGACTAGGCACTGGGTCAGAGGGGGCGCTGTTTCTTGGATACCATAGCCTCTTTACTTTAGGCAAGAACTGAAGCGACACAGGAAAACAAAATTGTAAACGGCGTATTATCTAATGGCCATTTGTCCTTCACGCACATCTACTATTGACTGTTCCAGAAACTGTGTGCTCGGCCCATTATTTCTAAATTGTTTCCCAACTTCTGGTGGAATTGAATACTGGACAGCTTTTCAATTGCTCTTGCATTTCCATTGATTATCAATACAGTTTTTGGGAATTAAGAATATGGCTCTATTCTTCGCCTTGGCATGGTGCTGACTTGGTGTTGTTGAGCAGTAAATATTGCTACGCGCTTTGCTTGACTCCTTTGATAAGAGACACAAAAAAGAATCAATGAGGTTTTTCTATCTTTAGAGGATATTACAAAGGTAGAAGGTGATCCGCGCACAATGCCTGCTACTCTCAAGGTCTTGTGCTGGGAGAACGCCATGCGGCAATTAAAAAGGTAGAAAGGAACATGATATGAGGAGGTCGCCAGCACTCGCAATGCCATAATATTCCATAATAATTGTGGATAAAATACCTTCCCCTTGGAAGTTATGGTGGGAATTCCAACTAATCTGCACAAATGTAACGTATAGCATGGCCATGATGCAGTAGGGCATTGTATAGCCATATAATCTGCACAAATGTAACGTATGGCATGGCCATGACGCAGTAGGGTATTGTATAGCCATATAATCTGCACACATGTAACGTATAGCATGGCCATGATGCAGTAGGGTATTGTATAGCCATATAATATGCCAGAAAGAGTCATCGTAAGCAGTCCACAGAGTGAGAAGCCTATATAAACATAGCGCTGCTCTAGATTTTTTTGATAGACATTGTATCATTTTTTTCCTCTTTAAACATCATCTTCTAACACACATCGTATATCATATAGGAGATGTCACCGATAATGACACATTTATGAACACACCAATAAATTTCCAGACTAATTTATCTTTCCAGTAATAAACATAAGAGTCATTTTGTGTATAAAACTCAGAGCAAACAATAAAACACTGTTGGGTAATATATAATATATGATACATGATACGTTACGGAGTATGACATGGGTTCCTGGACAGGACTCCAGGAGAACCAAATGTAATGATATAAGGGAAAGGATAGGACTTCATGTAGTATGGTCAATTAAAGGGGATCTCCTACTACTAAGACTTATACAATATCTTATCCACAGGATAAGGATATAATTAGAGATGAGCGAGTAGTATTCGATTGAATACTACGTTATTCGAAATACTCGTACTCGATTGAGTACCACTCGCTGTTCGAATGGAAAAGTTCGATGCAGAACCAGCATTGATTGGCTGAATGCTATACAGTCGGCCAATCAACGCTGGTTCTTCTCCTACCTTTAGAAGTCTTCTCCGTGCAGCTTCCCCGCGGCGTCTTCCGGCTCTTCATTCACTCTGTCAGGCATCGGGCCTGGGCAGAGCCGATTGCGCATGTCTGCTTGTAGTGCGGGAATGCGCAGTCGGCTCCACCCAGGCCCGATGCCTGGAGTGAATTCAGAGCCGGAAGATGCCGTGGGGACGCTGCACGGAGAAGACTTCTCGGAGGATCCAGCCCGACCCTCACTCGTGGACTTGGTAAGTATAATTTGATCGAACGTTACCTACCCCTGAAACGAGCATTTTCCCCCCATAGACTATAATAGGGTTCGAAATTCGATTCGATCAGAATGGGATCCCAAGACCCAGGTGAAGAGAAGGATAACAATAAAAGTAAAAAATAAATTAAAAATAATAATAATAATAATAATAAATAAATAAATTACAAATAAAAGCAATATTTGCAAATAATCTACTAAATTATTAATAAAATTATAATATAAAATAAAATAAATACAATACAAAATACAATTAAAAAAATAACAAGTGAAAACAAAAATATAAGAAAACAAAGTATAAATATTGGACAAAAACAAAACAAAACACAAGAGCTATAAAGGAAGATTTGTTGAGTATCCTGACGTTCCCATTGCAGCCGATTGGTCATTCGAGACTTTCATAAGAGTAAATGGTTAAGACAAGAAGAAGAAGAAAACGAGATTTCTGCCCCGATATCTCAATCTATATTCTAAAAATATTTAATTCACCGAAGATCTTGCCAGTTGCCCGACCCTATTCTTGAGTATTTGACACTCCACGTATGTAAAATTGTGTTGAGTAACTGTCCTTGACCCCAGTCAACATTTATTTGTGCAAACGCGTGTATTTCAGCCGCACAGTTAGTGGAATTTAGGAATAAATGATCAGGGTCATGGCACAGAAGTGTGGAGGAGAAAATCGCGCTTTACATAAACTGCCAGGATGAAATGTTTACGGTGGAAAAAGCTGCAAAAAAGTCTTCTACGGTGATGACAAAAATAGGGATCAGGAAATATTCTGGATTATCACATAGACATAGTATATAGTCACTCCGGGTACTAAATATATTACTATGACTACAGATGTAGCAGAGCTGATTTTCTCATAGTCCCATAAATTACCTCTTTTTGAGGATTTGGCACATTAATGGGACCACCGGTGGACAGGGAATATAGGAGTTCAAATAAAGAGATTTTTTGGGCACAATGGGGTCAAAATGAGTTGAATTCTGGCAAATCTAAGGGCCCATGCATACGATGTAACGTAAACTCGTGTCAGAGTCAGCGCTTCAAAACAGAATTCCATTGACTTCAATGGGTTCCATTTAATGCGCTTAACACATCGAAATCAATGGGTTAAAAAGCCTCCCATTGATTTCAATGTGTAGCGCGCGTAAGACGGAACCCATTGAAGTCAATGGGATTCTGTTTTGAAGCGCTGACTCTGACACGCGTTTACGTGTCAGAATGAGCACCATGTTACATCATGTGCACGGGCCCTAAGAAACCCTTATCAGCAATACTATTAACAGGGCACTGACCATTAACTAGACATGAGCGAATCTCTTGAGATTAGTGTTTTGAATATATTTGCGAGGTTCATCTGTCTCCTCAGACTCCTGAGTAAAAATGGAGGTCCAGGGGAGTCGTGGTCAAAATAATAAGCCCCAATGCTCGCCTTCCCTCATCTCTCCTGGGCTCCCTTGCACGCCTCTTCAGTCATCTTTCAGATTCTTGGGTGATGTCTCAGGCCCTGGGGGAACACTGTGATTGGGTCTCAGCACTCAAAGGGGGTGCGCTGATGTCATGGGACTTTATTGGGATGCTGAAGAGTCTTAAAGACAACTGAAAAAGACTTCAAGGGAGCCCAGGAGAGGTGAGAAGGTGAGTATCAATGCTTATTATTTTTTATACCTACCCTGGGCTTCCACTTATCATACTCTGGGGTCTATAGAAACCTCAGAATATAATAGTGATCTATGGCTGGTGAACCCCAAAAGCATGACATGACTCGGGTGATTCTCTTCTACAAACAGGGAGGAGGATTAGGTAGAGAGAATAGACAGGCTTAGATTGTGCTGGAGCAAAATAGAAGCTTTGTACACAACCAAAGCACTGTACTCACATCAGTACAAGACAGTACCTCTGCTTATACGTCCTGCATGGTCCGGGGACCGTTTCTCAGTGGGAGAGACAGCTATAGAGCAGATTCTCCTCTACTTACTGTGCTCGGGGTGTGCCAGCTAGTCTCCATCAGTTTGGAGAGAACTACAAATTCCAGTTGCAGCTTCCAAAGGCAAAACTGCTAAACCTGCTGGATATAAGTCATATAGTGACCAAAAATATTGTTACTTCTCTTGCACACATGGTATCGTGTCCTAAAACTTCAAACCTACTGATTTCGGTGGGCCAGGCTCTCTATCTAAGCTGCATGAGGGTCCCTCAACTCTTGGATTTCGATGTGGCTACTCTTGTTATTAGGGAGATGGGTTCCACTAGTAAGATCTAGAAGCATATCACTCTCCTCTCCCAGTTCAGATCACATGCATGCTCTAGCAAGTCAAGCATGCATGTGTATGGGCGGTCAGGAGAGATAACTGTGAGCCAAAAAAGTGGTTGGGCCACCAGAGACTCACGTTCAGTCCGATAAATGGGGTCCCACCTCTGAGACCTCCACCTATCACCACAACGGGGTTGCTCCAACCAGCATCTGTCCTGTTCTGGTATAGATTTAGAGGTGGGGCCCCCATTTATCAGACACGTGTGACATTTAAATGGATGTGCCATAAATATCTGAGGTGGGATACCCCTTTAATCAAGGTATCATTAAATGTTAGCTAGTTCTCGAATATATATATATATTGTCGCGGGGTGTAATATATATTTCATGTGGAATGTATTCTCTAACCTGTTGTATACATCAATGTGTAGTTGGTTGATTAGGGTCTAGTGTGTTAGCACATTGTATGCAAATACCTCTAACTAGTGAGGACCAGTGAGGACAATGGGTGGAGATAATCTGCTCGGTGTCCCCAAGAAGATGTTGGATGGTGCATTGTCCACAGGAGACAGGGAGTCTGCTCTCCTTGGTATAGGTGAGGGGGGAAGGATCTGTGACTCAGCCCTCCCCACCCACAGATATAGGATGTAACAGTCTTAGTATATAGTATGTAGCTGGCAGTTAGTATGGGTTAGCCGGCCTGTGCACAGCTCTGCAGAGAGCCAGGATTTAGTTACAGGACCAAGGAACCAAAGCTATCATTGAGTTGTGACTTCTGTGGACTTATTGTTATTACGGTTGATGTGACCGCCGCCGGCTACTAACTTTGTGGATTACAATAAATTGCTGTTGTCTCCCGACCTCTTGCGCCCCTGTTGATTCAAGATATCCTCCGGAGGAAGGACGTATACCTTTGCTCCGTGACAACTGGTTGGCAGCGGTGGGATCAACAGAGGACAGCGAGATGGACTACAACAGCCCAGCGATTAATGGAGCCACAACCTCAGAATACAGGAACTGGACTATGGCAAGTCTACAAGTAAGGGCCCGGGAACTAAACCTGAGTTATCAGGGAAGAACGAAAGATCAACTGATCGAGGCACTGGAGGAGATGACCCTGCAAAGTGACCATGAGGAGGGCTGCCCCCAGGAGACAGTAGAGATACGGGAGCGGCAGGTACAGACCCAAAAGAGCAGATGGGTTGTTTTGTATGAGGAGGAATTGGCAGTGCTGGGGCTAGAAGCAACTGCAGAGCAAAGGAGTAGAGCATTACAGAGGGCTCAGGAAACGGAGAAGGAGGAACAGAGAATAGCGCATGAAAAGGAAAGAATGGCGCATGAAATGCGAATGGCTGAGATAACTAAGGGGAATTATAATCAAACGCCGACCCCCAGCCAAACAGTGAGAGAACCACCATATGTCTCCCATAAACACTTCAAGACCTTTGAGGAAGCGGCTGGGGATGTTGATGGATATTTTCAGGACTTCGAACACCAGTGCCACCTGATGGAAGTCCCAGAGAAGGATTGGGTCCGGTATCTGGTGGGACACCTACGAGATGGGGCTGCGGAAGCTCTCAGAGCCATGGACCCTAGTGGTCAGCGGGACTATGAGGCCATTAAAAGAGCGGTGCAGAAGTAGTATGCAGTCACTCCAGAGACCTACCGAGTTCAGTTCTGCTCTTTGTCTTACAATGGGGGAAGCTCCTTCCACATGTTCGCCCACAAGTTGAAGCAAGCATGCAAGCGTTGGCTAGAAGGAGAGGGGGCTGTCACAGTCGATAAGATCCTCCAAGTCATACTTAAGGAACAGTTCTTTTCCCAGTGCCCCGTTGAGATCCGTGAGTGGGTGCTGGAACAGAACCCAGCCACAGTTGAGCAAGCTGCTTCCCATGCAGATGAGGGCCTGACCATCAAGCCGCAGTGGAAGAGGTTGTTTGCAGAGGAGCGGAAAACTACCACCGTCCCCCAGACACCCTTCAGCCAGCCACCCACCTTTCGTGTCTGACCTCAGGATTACAATTCCCCCTCTACCCCTGCCCCAGCCCATCGGCCTCCAACTATGAACAACCCTGTCCCTAGACAACAACCTGCTGGAAGAACTCTAGAGCGCAGATGTTTTGGGTGCGGGCGGCCTGGACATTTGCAAGCTAGCTGCCCTGCTAACTTGGGGGCACGTTCCACAGTGGCATCCCGGCCTATTCACTACCTGGGAACCACCCCTAGAACAGAAAGTTTGGCCCCATTTCCAGATGACTCCATGAATGACCCATCTGTTCCACCTCCAGGGGTCTATGGGATTCAGCCCTCTGCCACACATCCCGCAAACCCTCAGCGGAAGCACTTGCAGGAGGTCCTCCTGAATGGCCGAACAGTTGTTGGATTCCGGGACTCGGGAGCTTTCCTAACGGTAGCGGACCCCCGAGTGGTTCGACCTGAGGCCCTAGAGGAGGGCCCTGGCCTTTCTATCGAGTTGGCAGGGGGTACTCGGAGACGTATTCCTAAAGCTACTGTGGAACTCGACTATGGTTATGGACCAAAACGATGCACAATTGGTGTGATGAGCGGGCTGCCGGCCGATGTTCTGTTAGGCAACGATGTTGGAAATCTACAGTGCCACTTTGTGGGAGCAGTGACCCGAAGCCAAGCTCAGGGAGAAGCCAACATGGATCCACCGGATTTTCTGCCAGATGCCAGCCCTTCAACCCTACAACTTTACCATTCAGTACCGCCGAGGGAGCCAACACCAGAACGCGGATGGGTTATCCCGGCAGGAGGACATATGAGCTATAGAGACTGATGTGCATTCCCCAATTTACCTGTGTAGGCCAATTGTGTCATGCACATGTTTTGAGAGGGTGAGGGGTTGTCGCGGGGTGTTTAGAGTCTATACTATAGGCCATGTGTAATATATATTTCATGTGGAATGTATTCTCTAACCTGTTGTATACATCAATGTGTAGTTGGCTGATTAGGGTCTAGTGTGTTAGCACATTGTATGCAAATACCTCTAACTAGTGAGGACCAGTGAGGACAATGGGTGGAGATAATCTGCTCGGTGTCCCCAAGAAGATGTTGGATGGTGCATTGTCCATAGTAGACAGGGAGTCTGCTCTCCTTGGTATAGGTGAGGGGGGAAGGATCTGTGACTCAGCCCTCCCCACCCACAGATATAGGATGTAACAGTCTTAGTATATAGTATGTAGCTGGCAGTTAGTATGGGTTAGCCGGCCTGTGCACAGCTCTGCAGAGAGCCGGGATTTAGTTACAGGACCAAGGAACCAAAGCTATCATTGAGTTGTGACTTCTGTGGACTTATTGTTATTACGGTTGATGTGACCGCCGCCGGCTACTAACTTTGTGGATTACAATAAATTGCTGTTGTCTCCCGACCTCTTGCGTCCCTGTTGATTCAAGATATCCTCCGGAGGAAGGACGTATACCTTTGCTCCGTGACATATATATATATATATATATATATATATATATATATATATATATATATATATATAACTCCGCAGGCCTCAGCAGTGACCTAGACTGGGTCGTAATCCATGATGGGACAGATGGATTTTGGTGTGATGCTCTAGACAATGTCTTGGAAACTTTCGCTTGTGGCATTCACATGGATATGAAAAACGGCCGAGAAGGAAAACACATGGATTTCAATGGGGCTCTTCAGATGTTCTTTGTTCATTGGATGGTCCAACCCTCAAAAATTATGACATCCTATTTTTGCTCATTTTCACAGACACATCAATAAACTAAGTTCTAAGAGGGTTCTTTGAAAACAGCTGCCCCCTAGCTGCAAAACGGCCATGACCATGGGGCCGCTGTGGTCATTTTTAACATTCCCAGCTTTACTGTGACTCCTACCACCTGCCTAAGCAGAACAAGTACACCCCACATGGTAATGGTGGCCATTAATGGAGGTGGCCTCTTGCAGCAGGATAATACCCCTGCCGTCCTTCAGAAACTGGTGAGATATGGTGACAAAAATAGAGTTCAGGGTAGGGACTTGGCCTCCAAATTCTCCAAATCTGATTTAATAAATAGAGAACTGGAAAAACAAGTCTGATCCATGGAGGTACATCGGGTAGTCTACAGGACTTAAAGGATCTGGTGTTAATGTTTTGGTGCCAGATACCACAAGACACCTTCGGAGCTCTTATAGAGTCCATTCCTCGATGAGACAGTGCTGTATGGTGGATGAAGAGGGACACAATATTAGGCAAGTGTTATGGCGAATTGGTGCAAACCCATAGTCACTGATGTCTTAAAGGGAGTCTGTCAAGTCCAAAATGCTTCCCAAACCAGTAATGGTGTTATCTAGGGGCCTTTAATAGGATCAGAAACATACCTGTGTGGCCACAAATCGATGAACCAACCACTAATAGGGGGCAATTAAAGGGAGTCCTTCAAGTTCAAAATGGCCTCCGAACCATTAATCGTGCTGTGTAATAGCCTTTAATAGGAGAAGAAACATAGGCAGAGATAATCTTTTTATGGATATGCAAATCAGCTTCAAGTGCACTGGGGGCGGGCTGGATTTGCCAGATTTATCTGCAGATAGCCTCGGGTGCTCTGAATGTCCTCTAAGATTATTGACCAACGTCACCCTTTAGCAGTGAATGATATTTTCAGCCACTGTCTGTGCACAGCTATCCGTATGCAAATCTAACAAATAAGACTCCGCCCCCGATGCACTTGAGGCTGATTTGTAACACTGAAAAGAAGATTATCTCTGCATTGCTTCATCAGTTTCTGACCACAAGGATATGTTTCTTCTCCTATTATTAAACCGATTATTGGTTTGGAGGCCATTTTGAACTTGACGGACTCCCGTTAAGCGCCCCCTGCAGGCAGTCAGAATTTCTCCATTTATTCATACAGCTATGTAGAGGGGAAACAGAGGATGTGGGGCTCGGAAACTCATCTCGTCCACCTATTAATCTGTATTATTGAGGTAGCTATTACTTATTGTCTACTCTTGGTAAAGACATCCGAAAAATTGCTTGGGACTTAAGCGAGTAAATCATAAGCCTGAGTCAGTTTTTTAGCTATAACTAGCCCCCATCCTGTACAGCAATCTGTTTTTTCTTTGCCTAATGACCACATTGGAAGGTAACGGAGCCGGGAGATGGATTAGCAGCAGCCGCTTGGCTATTTCCTCATAGAATGGCTGAATTCCCTTTGTCTAATGATGTTACATTTGTCGTGCGAATGATGTAGAGTTTGTATCACAGTCTGTGCTGATCACTGCTACTTGGCAAGCGTCCCCGTCTCCCACAGACCCTCCCTGGCACCATTAATATTATATATAGATACCCTTGTCACAGATTTATATCTCCAGATCCAGGATCTGTACTGGAAGGGTGAAATACGTGGTGTGTGTGTGTGTGGGGGGGGTGTGAATGGGGGAGGGGCCGGGTAAGGGTGATTTATAATGGCCAATGTTGGAAAATAAGAAAGAGGTGATCAAATTTATATTAATGCCACGACCTATATACATAAAGCTTCTGATTCGCCTTCATACCTAAAATATCCTTAGAAGGCGACGCAGCAAAGAAAGGAAATGAATACAGTCATGATGGTTTAATTTAATGCCATATTGCACATTGAGCAATACCTATTTGTAAATGTCTGCTGAGCGCGCCGCGATTTACGGCTTCTTCTTCGGAATACGTGTTGGTGTTTGTGCAGGAGGAATCTTACAGTATCTCTGCTCCACTGAGGACTAAATAAAGAGATTAAAATATTCTTTACACTGCCGTCTCTTCTATTCTAAATATCGATTTTTATGTGTGTGTATATATATATATATATATATATATATATATATATATATATATATATATATATATATATATATATGGGGTTTTTTTTATTTAATTTACCTTTTCAGTATTTTTTTCATTTTTAGAATTAGCCATATTTTTTTCCCTTATTTATTATAAATATTATTATTATATTCTTATATTTTTATTTTTTCATATTTTTTGGTATCTGTTATTTATTTTACTACAGTCAGTTTTTTCATTCATCTTATTTTTTTTCAATTCTATACTTTGGGATTTTTTTTAATATATATATTTTATTTTACCTGTTCAGTATTTTTTTCATTTGTAGAATTAGCCGTAATTTTTTTCTTTTATTTATATATTTTATTTATTACTATATTTTTATATATTATTTTTTTTTTCATATTTTTTTTATATCTGTTATTTATTTTGCTACAGTCACTTATTTAATTTGTTTTATTTTTTTTAATGATATATTTTGGAATTTTTTTTTTATTTTATTACGTTCATATCCGATGGTCCATCCTTTTCATTTTTATGTAATTACTCATTACTTATTTGTTTTATTTTTATTTTTTTAGTATCTGTTATTTATCTTACTGTGATCTTTTTTAATTCTTATTTTGTACAATTACATATATTTTAGGATGTTATTTTTATTTTTTTAGCTTTAACTTTTTTTGTATATTTTTATCTTTTATGGAATTACTCATTACTTTTTATTCTTAGCGTCCGTTATTTATTTTACTGTAATAATTTTTTTTAATTTTTTTTTTTATTTTGCACAATTACATAGTTTGGAATGTTCTTTTTTATTTTTAGTATTTGTGGTACTTTTTTCTATTATCATCATATACTTTTAATTTTTTTAAGTATTTTTTTTCTTATTTCTTTCTTGGTATCTTACTTTTTACTACAATTATTTATTTTTTTATTTTTTTCAATTATATATTTTTTTATTTATAAAAATATATTTCCATTTTATTTATTTTATTTTAATAAAAAGCTTTTTGTCTCTCAATTATCATTATATATACAAATGAGCTTGACAGCTCATGATAAACTGGATTTGTTACAAATGTTACAAACTGAACCTGAAAATTTTGGAGTTCAGCACC
This sequence comes from Leptodactylus fuscus, assembly GCF_031893055.1. Lineage (NCBI taxonomy): Eukaryota > Metazoa > Chordata > Amphibia > Anura > Leptodactylidae > Leptodactylus > Leptodactylus fuscus. The sequence continues at coordinate 18,069,353 of NC_134267.1, read as the reverse complement.
CACGAATCTCTTCAGAAGCCAGAGTAAATACTAATACTCAACTTCCCTCATCTTCATTGGTTTCCCTCAGAGCCCTCTTCAGTTATGATGACATCCAATTATACACATCTTCCCATGACATCACCCCTGCACTCATACAGAACACCAGTGACTGTCTCTCTGCTGTCTCTAATATCATGTCCTTGCTCTATCTGAAACAATCTCTCCAAGACTGAACTACTACTGTTTCCACCAACTAATAGATCTGTCCCTGATATATCCATTGCAGTCTCAGGCCTTACTATAACTCCTAGGCAGCAGGCCCGCTGTCTCGGGGTCATGTTTGACGCAGACCTTTCCTTCACCCCTCATGTTGAATCACTTGCACGTTCATGTCACCTCCACCTCAAAAACATCTCCAGAATACGTCCTTTCCTTACCAGAGATACACTAAAGACACTTATTGTCTCTCTGATTCATTCTCGCCTTGACTTCTGTAACTCCTTACTAATCGGTCTTCCCCTCACTAAACTCTCTCCTCTACAATCTATTCTGAATGCAGCGGCCAGGCTCATCTATCAGGCTAGACACTACAACGATGCCCCTGGTCTGTGCCAGTCGCTACATTGGCTGCCTATTCAATATAGAATAAAATATAAAGTTATTACTCTCATCCACAAGACTCTCCATAAAGCCGCACCTCCCTACATTTCCTCCCTCATCTCTGTCTACCGCCCAATCTGTGCTCTCCGTTCACTCAATGACCTAACACTTACATCCTCTATTATCAGAACCTCCCACGCTCGTATACAAGACTACTCCCGAGTTGCACCACTTCTCTGGAATGCTCTACCCTGGACAATCAGATTAACTCCCAATTTCTACAGCTTGAAGCGTAAACTAAAGACGCATCTTTTCAGACAGGCCTTCATTAGAATTTTCAGACAGTCATTAGAATCCCCAAAATTTAACCCTCCTCTGTCCCCGCTCCCACATTACCCCACGGTATGATGCCATTTCAGGCTAACTTTATATGTCCAAGCACCATTCACATTTTAAAGGACTCGACTGGTGACGGCTCAAAGTCTTATGTTTATGTAATGACAGTCACCTCTATTACAAAAGTGTCTGACCTCTGTACAAGCAATGCCGCCCCTGCTACCTCTTGTGTCACCCCCTCTACCTCATAGATTGTAAGCTCTTGCCTCCCAAAACCCAAGTTTGAGCTGGGACACCATTGTATCGCAGCCATCCCAATTAAACTAATAGGTGGAAGATGATAAAATAGCAGATGTGTCGCCATTTGTAGCACCCACATCACACACACAATCATCACTCTCCACATATCGATCATGAGTTGTTGGGATGATAAATGGTCAGGTCTATATGTTCATAATATATAAGCCGACTCTGATGTCTGACAAACGATGATGCTTCAAAACGGACACTAAAAGGATGACAATATGGCGGCCAATTTACGGTAACACACTTTGCATAACCTGTAGCTATGTATATGAAAGGAAATGAAATTCAATTTGTATAATCCACCGCTAAGTCCTGAAGAAAGCATGAAATTATTTGTAGCCGCGCTGTCTCTGGGCAGGAATTGCAGTCGGCTTCATAACATTGATATAAAAATTCATCTCATGCACATTTGCCAGGAAATGAATTAAACCTCCCGGCTTATTGCCTCACAAAAGCAACAGAACTTTTACTTGATCTTGTCCATAAATTATTCCTGTCCGGTATGAAGTCATTTAATGTGTCAGAGCAGAAATACATCTTCTGCTGTGTTTCTTTCCTAATTTAGAGCACTTCGGTCCGTCCGACAAATCAGAGGCGAGAGCAAAATCCGGGCAGATCTGGAGGAATAACCTTCTACCTGTTGTTTACATATTCGCGAAAGGTCCAGGAATTTGGTTACATTAAAGGACCCATAGATTTCCCATTATTCATTGCCTGGTGGATAGGTGACATCAGCATGGCCTGGTTATATTATAAGGGGTCTCAACACTTCCAAATTCGTTATGGGTTAATACAAGGTACCATAGACCAGGAGAGAGATTGTATTTAGGGTTTACAGTATGAGAGGGACAAAGATGAAGATACAATAGATAAAAGTCATGTAATGTGTTTTGGTGAATCACCAGATAAGCTACTTTATCTATTATGTGTTTGGTTCACACCTGCGCCTGGTCTCCATTCAGAATCTACTTGGAAAACCAGACGTAAATCTTGCGAACCCCATCATAGCCTATGGTCCATGGGTTTCTGGGGGGTCACCACTTTTTAAGCAGTTTGGGTTTCTGTTTTTCAGGTCCCCAAGCAGAGCCGAAGAACAAAAACCCAAATTCAGTTGTGAACCTAGTGTAGAAGTCATCAATAAGTGGTTATCTGCTTTAGACCACCCAATCTATTGGTGCCCATGCACATAAGAGCAAAGTCGGCCTCTAATGCGTAGCGCTGAGTCGACCTCGGAAGGTTTGTGAGTTTTTTCCACTTTTTTGCATTTGCAAGTGCTTTGATGATAATCTAAGATCTCATCAGACTCCAAAGTCTAGTGGGTGGAGGTCCAGGGGTGGTGCGGAAACCTAATAAACACTTATTCTTACCATACCTAATCTCTCCTGGGCTCCTTCGTGATGTCTATCATTACTTCAGAGTCCTCTGCAGGTCTCTTGGGTGATATCATGGGCCAAGTGTCATGATGTTGGCATGTCCTATGTTATCATTGGTGGTCATAGGGATGCCCTTGATATCACTGAGGAAGCTGGAAGAGGCCAATCTCCAATCTCCACTTATTATAATTTTGGGTCTAAGGAGACCCCAGAGTATAATAATTATTCATGCGTGTCATACCCCAAAGGTTCAGGTCAAGACTGAAACTTTTGGAAAGTCTCTCATGTACTTGTTTTTTTAAAGTTATTCATCCAGAAACAGAACAGTTAGTTTTTTGTTTTTAATAGGAGGAAGATGGCGGGTCTTTAACTATGATAGATCTTTACTTATGGTTGGTCTTTATCCATGGTGGGTCTTTATCCATGGTGGGTCTTCACCCATGGTGGGTCATTACCTATGATGGGTATTTACCTATGGTGAGTCTTTATCCTTTACCTATGGTGGGGCTTTACCTATAGTGGGGCTTTACCCGTGGTGGATCTTTACCCATGGTGAATGTTTACCTATGGTGGGTCTTCACCTATGGTGGGTCTTTACCTATGATGGGTCTTTACCTTTAAAAAAATTTTTAACAGAACAGTTAGAATTTTTTGCTTCTAATCAGTAGCAATGGTGGGTTTTATATTTTATTGGGTCCAGTAAAAAAAAATATAGATCTTGGAGACGGTAAAGAAAGAAAATGCTAAATCCGTTTCAGTGGTCAATTTGAGGGATGTGGAGCTGCGCGTTTCTCTAAAGGGCTCTCTATTTCAGATGATGAGTCATGTTTCTGGAAAAACAGACAGAAAATCAATGGGAAGAGTAAGAAATTTAATAAAAAATAGCCTCTTCTCTTAAGTGAGCTGTCTCGTCTCTTCATCATCGCCATAAACAAACTTCTGTGTACCCAATGGATGGGACCTAATAGATGTTTCTACAGCACCTGTTACATAGAAGAACACAGCCTACAACAAACAGGTACAATTCATTCATGCTCCGAGCCAAATATCTTCTGTAATATCTACACACAAGCAATCCATCAAAGCGGCGAGTGTCCAAAGCCCTGCAGAGAGAGGATTGCAGAAGAAAAATATTTTTTGTCTTATGGAGGTTGAATTTCTTTCTGAAAAGTTGAATGTGGAATAAGTCTCGTATGTTATTGCATATATGCCATAGTGATGGTTCTGGGGCCCAAGGGGAAAACGGACCCAGTTCTGGTTTCCATAAGGTTTAGTCGCCCTTGAAGCGTCTAGGGAAAACGGCAAGGACTATTTGTCAGTTGCATCCTGGGCAAAGTTTAAATAAAGTTTATTGCAGACTCCAGTTTAATGGATTTGTCACCTCACTCCTTCACTCCTGCCCCTTTTCGAGAACTTTCCATGGGGTGGGATGAGGGGGCGGAGTTATGTTAATTTGAAGGTGGGGTCTCCGGTATATTACAGGGGTACGTGGGCGGAGACTCACCTTCTGCCTTTTACCCTGATGGTGAGAGGAACCCCCGCCCACCCTACCCTTGCGGTGGTTTATTGATTTTATTTTGGTTTTCTTGTTTCTGGCTGTTTGTTTCTTTGTTTTCCAGTTGTCACAGCAGCGGAAGTTCCATGCCCCTTGGTGATAAGAAGATTGGCCTACATGTCCGCTATACCACAGCGGTTACATTCGGGAGGAAGATTGGATGAAGGAGAGGCGGGGCATGGAGGTTTTTCTGGGTTTGTTTACTTTCATAAAGTAGTTGGTTATCGTTGCATTTGTTCAAATGTTTCTAACTTGTTATTATGGAATAAAATTGCTGTGGCCAACCCACCTTTAACCAGAATTTAAGGTGTTTGTGGTTTTTTCTTATAGAGTCAGCAATAAGTTAAGGTTATTCAAAAGGTATGTACAAATAGTCCTGCAAACCAGTGCAGGACTCATTGTTAACAAATAAAGGGGTGAGGAATTAGTGCAGTGTTCATGAAAAAGGTAAGAGGGGAGAAGAAAAACAAAATTATCTGTCTTCAGATGCAAAACTTGGCATATGGTGGTTCACAAGGCAACTAACATCATGTCCTTGTTACTTAGTTAAAGGGGTTTATGGGTATTATTTTCAACATAAGCCATAAATGTCCATTATTCAACTGGAGCTAAATGTAGCCTACAGTGCTAAATCTGAATTAGTATGCAATATTGCCCCCTATTGCCCTTAAAAGAATATATCTAATATAATACTGCTCCTATGTACATGAATATAACTACTATAATACTACTATGTACAAGAATATAACTACTATAATACTGCTCCTATGTACATGAATATAACTACTATAATACTACTCCTATGTACAAGAATATAACTACTATAATACTACTCCTATGTACAAGAATATAACTACTATAATACTACTCCTATGTACAAGAATATAACTACTATAATACTACCTCCTATGTACAAGAATATAACTACTATAATACTACTATGTACAAGAATATAACTACTATAATACTACTCCTATGTACATGAATATAACTACTATAATACTACTCCTATGTACAAGAATATAACTACTATAATACTACTCCTATGTACATGAATATAACTACTATAATACTGCTCCTATGTACAAGAATATAACTACAGACAAAATGAATTGATAGAAGGATCCGCTCTACCAGGAATATTTCTTTAAAAAATAACTTTTAATCCATAATGATTAAAAAACACTCCATAGACAGGAACAAAAGTGCAAAAGTAGGAAAAAAGTGATTAAAACCGCATAGGTTTCATTGTGGCTGACATGTTTCGACACGTCTGTGTCTTACTCATAGCCCAATCTAGCTATCTTGGGCTATGAGTAAGACACAGACGTGTCGAAACATGTCAGCCACAATGAAACCTATGCGGTTTTAATCACTTTTTTCCTACTTTTGCACTTTTGTTCCTGTCTATGGAGTGTTTTTTAATCATTATGGATTAAAAGTTATTTTTTAAAGAAATATTCCTGGTAGAGCGGATCCTTCTATCAATTCATTTTGTCTGTACTTATACACAAGCCTTAGTCTGAGGTTTGGATCGTGCACCCAGGTTACTTGAAATCGACAAGCCAAAGGAAGGTGGTAAGCTATAAGCTTTCTTTTTTTTTTCTTCTATAAGAATATAACTACTATAATACTACTCCTATGTACAAGAATATAACTACTATAATACTACTCCTATGTACAAGAATATAACTACTATAATACTAACTCCTATGTACAAGAATATAACTACTATAATACTACTCCTATGTACAAGAATATAACTACTATAATACTACTCCTATGTACAAGAATATAACTACTATAATACTACTCCTATGTACAAGAATATAACTACTATAATACTACTCCTATGTACAAGAATATAACTACTATAATACTACTCCTATGTACAAGAATATAACTACTATAATACTACTCCTATGTACAAGAATATAACTACTATAATACTACCTCCTATGTACAAGAATATAACTACTATAATACTGCCTCCTATGTACAAGAATATAACTACTATAATACTACTCCTATGTACAAGAATATAACTACTATAATACTGCCTCCTATGTACAAGAATATAACTACTATAATACTACTCCTATGTACAAGAATATAACTACTATAATACTGCCTCCTATGTACAAGAATATAACTACTATAATACTACTCCTATGTACAAGAATATAACTACTATAATACTGCCTCCTAGCTGTGAGGTTGTGTCTGGTAGTTCTCCTGATGTCTGGAGATATCCCAGGGCGGGGCCACCATGCGCGGGGAAGCTCCCCAACCAAGGCCCAGGCTTCCAGGCCTACACTGGGAGAAAACTCGCAGGCTCCTTCTAATGGGGATGTTAATCCCAAAGTGAATCCTCAGAAAAAGAACCTGCAGAATGTGAATAGTGCCGGTGTAAGGAAGAATGGTGGTGAAGATTGCAAGGTAAAGAAAGAAGTGCCAGCAGCCAGTGTGTCCCAGAGAACTCTTGCGAGACAACCAGTCAGCCCAGCTATGCAGCGTCCTGGACAGCAAGGAGACTCCAAGATGGTAACTCCTGTTGGAAACCTGAAAGTTCCTAAACCAGGCCAGCAGTGTGCACAGGAGGTGAGGCAGAGCCCGGCACATCCACCAGGTGCACAGCTCACCCCTCCAGCTCACAGACAGAGGAGGACATCATTGGAGAGGCAGACATTGCAGGAGAAGCTGCAGCAACATGATGTGTCCAGTATGGCGTGTGCGGGCCGCTGGTGGGAGCAGCAGGAATGTCGCAAAGCCTGCAGATGCTGCACAGGTAAAACCTGCAGGGAAATCTCCAGGGGCTTCCAAGACTGTCTGTAACCCAAACCTTGGGAATTGCAATCCAGCTCCAGCCCAGAGAGCAGGTCATAAACCTGGAGCTACTGTGAAACCAGCCATGGGTGAGCCTGCAACACCACACAGACCACAACCACAGGTGATGGAGACCCCGCTGGCACCAGAGACTGCAACACCACGTAGGCCGCAACCACAACCACAGGTGAAAGAGAGCCCGCCGGCACCAGAGCTGCAACTAGCACATCAGATCCCAGCATTGGTAAGCAAAATGGAGGAACTTAAGGCTTACAAACAGATGATGCAGATTGACATAGACTCTGTGTATAAGCTAAAAACTGCCAACCGTAAGTGTAATGCTGTATATGACCGCAGGCTGCATGCGTATGCATGCATGAGTATAGAACTGGCTGATGTGGTAAAGCAGATGGACTGCGTCCTGGAGAGGATGGGACCCCTGGCTGAGTCCTATCGAAACCAGGAGCGATTTACCCAGTACCAGCAGTCTGAATCCAGATCTTCTGAAGCTGTATCAGGGTTAGATCCCATCCCAAACGTGCCCCAGCAGGTGACCAGGCCGATCCTACAACCAGCCAGCTACTCATTCCAAAAGGGAGAAGTCTACAAACATGTACAGCAGACGGAGGAACCTGTAACTGTCCCTGAGCAGCAGCATGAAGTCCAGGTAACAACAGTGGCACCACAAGTCCCAGAAGAGACAACACAAATCCCAGCAGAGACAACACAAATCCCAGCAGAGGCACCACAAGTCCCAGTAGAGGCACCAGTAGTCCCAGCAGAGACTGTGCAGCTGCAGGACAATGGACATATATCCATGTGTCAGGGTGATGCGGAGACACACCAGGGCTCTATTGTTGGGGAAGAGACTGGGGGCAGTGATGTTGCTGTTACTGTAAATGAGGGGGCTGTAGATAATACCCAATCTGTATGGGATGTAGAGTTATCTGATGATGTCATATACGTGGATGGGGAGCATGAGGTTGCGCAAAATGATGCGTGTGATTTTCCCCCTCTGATATCAGGCACACAAGGTGCAACAGGCCCTGGCGGCCCTCATAACCCTGGTAGTGCGCCCCGTCAGGAACCTCCCAGGAACACCTGGAGCCGTGGCGCTCCTTCCTTCAGCTCTGGCGCTCACTACACTGGCCAGGCGTTTAAGCGGAGGAATGTTGTCAGGTTCAAGCACCGAGGGGCCAAGGAGGATCTCCCAGACAGGAGGTTTGTGGTGAGGTAGCTCCTGTGCCACCAGATGGGGTTCACACTGGCTGACATCCTTGGCATTATAAACTTAACAGACAGACAGGGCTACGGTGTCAGCTTTTAGCTCATGGCTAGTCTGGACAGGTTCTGGGCGAATTACACCCATCTCAGGGACACGGAGGATTGGAGTAAATTTACTTTTATCCCTATCTCCAGGCCAGATACAGTCACTGTTAATATCGTCTTCTGGAACTAATCTGTTCCTCCCCAGGATATTGTGGTGTGGCTCAGAAGACATTGCGATCTGATGTCTGACCTCACTAAGAACAGAGATGCTGATGGTATCTGGACTGGAGGGTGGAAGGTCCTGGTGAGACTGCACCACTATAATAACATCACGTCCCATCTTCCAAACTCCTTCTTTATTGGCAGAGAAAAAGGCATCTGCTTCTATCCTGGTCAACCCAGGAAATGCTTCAAGTGTGGTAAGACCGGCCATGTGGCTAGTGTGTGTACAGTGGTCAAGTGCAGCCTGTGCGGGGAGCTCGGCCATGTCAGCGCCAACTGCCAGAACATCCGCTGTAACCTATGCAGGCAGATGGGTCACCCACACAGGGACTGTCCACATGCCTGGCACAATGTCAGTAAGGAATATCCTGATGACGAATTGGTGGCAGTGGCAGACGCCCTAGAGGAGGAGGCCCTGATGTCAGGGACAATACTGACCAGGCAGGAGGTCCAGCAGGAGCCAAGTGATACTGCACCAGAACCTCAACCCTCAGATAGTACGCAGGGTAACATGGAGGTGGGGACCCAGGACCAGCCACAGGCAGCCTCTCTTGAGTCACCATCTGTATCTGAAGAGGGTCAGGTAAAACAAGCCAAGCGTAGGAAAAAAGACTCGTCCTCTCGCAAGCCTGAGCAAGATGACAACAGGCCAAAAAGCCATGAAAACCGTCAGTAGTGGAGCTGGAGTGATAGTCCTGTCCAACAGGTATGATGTCAGATGGGGACTGCGAGAGAGAGCTGCAGAGGATAGACGGGGAATGTGAGGAAGACACAGGGCACCCACCAACAAAACGGATGCCCATTGCTTTGGAGGCTACGGTAGAGTCTGACATGGAGACTGGTGGTAGACAGGGGGACTCAGACTCTGACTTATGATGGCGGTCACATCTCTTTTCATCTTCTGCTGTGTTATGATGGCTGGGTTCTCCTTAACAATTTGTTCAACCAATGTAAATAGCATGAAGGTGAGAAGGACGAGACATGCGGTATACGATCACCTCAGAAGCCTGGACGCAGATGTCATATTCCTACAGGAGACACGTTTAACAACTTTAGGTCATCTGCGTGAGGCTGAGAGGGAATGGCGGTCTGGTCCTTCCTACTGGTTGCTGGCTGTGGAGCCTTATGCCGGGGTAGCCATTTTATTTAATACCACAGATATCACGGTGCACAGGATTACGGAGGTACATATGGGTAGGTGTCTGGTTCTGGAGGCCACTGTCCACGGTAGGAGGCTCCGCTTCATAAACATCTATGGCCCCCAGACAGTGGCTGAAAGAATCCAGCTACTTAATGAGGTGAAGCAATATCTATTCACCTCTGTGCCTGTGGTATTGGCTGGAGACTTTAACGTCACCAGGTCATCAGGTGACAGATCCTCCGGCAGAGCGGTGGCCAGAGACTCCAAGATCCTTAATAGCATCATCCAGCAAGCCAGTCTAAGTGATGTGTTCACACAGGGTGTTCGCAAGCCTAAGTTCACTTACTATTATGCTGAAAGGCGTAGTAGGATAGACATGGCCTTTGTATTACCCACAGAAGTTGTAAGTGGGATAATGGAGAAAACTGTCCCATATTCTGACCATCTGGCGTTATACTTCTGTTGGGACACCGCTAAGCGTCCTGACACTGGTAGGGGGTTATGGAGACTTAACTCGAGTCTGCTGGATGATGATTATGTCCAGAATTCTGTTTGCTCTCTTATACAAAGTCAACTAGAGAGAGTGGTCTTTTATGATAACATGGCTGACTGGTGGGAGGATGTCAAGGAGGAGATCAGATCCCTCTTAAGGAGACTGTCAGTTAAGAAGGGGAAGAGTAAGTATAGCCAGTATCTCAGGCTGTGGAAAGAATTGGAGTCACTCTATTCGGCGGGCGGGGATGACCAACAGAAGATTGACCGGCTGAAATCTGAGATCAAAAACTGGAGGCTGACCTATAGAGAAAGGGTTAAAATGTTGAAAACCTGGTCCCTGTCTTCTTGTACGTCTCTGTTGTCTTTCCTTTGCCAGAATCTTTCTCCGCTAGGCTCTTTAGCCTGTTCTTCCAACTTTTGTGGGGGAACAGGTTGAATCCAGTAAAAAGAGGGATAACCTACCTACAGAGGAGAGAGGGTGGGCTGGATATGTTAAATCCAAGGGTGTTTTTTGACTCCATGTTTCTAAAAGTAAATTTTGGTTGCCTGGACTCAGATAACAGCTCCCTGTGGGTAAATAGTATCAGGAGTTGGATATTGCCTTTTGCAGAATCCTGGGTGCGAGGCGGCAGCCTTAAGAGGGGTCGATCGACTCGTGACTACCTCCCCCAGTATCTGGACTATGGCATAAGGTGCCTTAAAATTGGGGAATTAATAAGACCTATCTTGTGAGTAAGACCAGGAAAGTTCTGTACACCAGGGTATGTAAGACCTTCTATTGTCTCCAGCCAGCATTGAGGGACTGCACATCTACAACCCTGCAGGATAGTCTGAGGCTCCTCACTGGTCTGAGGCTCCCTGCAAAGTTCTTTGATATTGCCTGGCTATCTTTGCATGGGAAGCTTTTTGTAAGCAACCTAAAGCATCTTAGTGTGTCAGATCGGGCATGTCCATTGGGTTGTCAGCAGGAGGAGACCATGGCACATTTTATATCAGAGTGCTGGAAAGGAGGACGGAAGATTTGGCAGGAAATATCCTGTAGGCTCAAAATTCCCCGATTGCAATCTTTCAAATACCCAGAGTTCGTATATGGTATACCAACTAATATAGGTGACATTGACCAGGAGACCCTGTATATTATCATAAGTGTCATAAAATATTATCACTGGCATACGAGGACCCAGGTGTCCCTACACAGAGAACCCTTCCATCATATGGCTGCTGTTACATACATTTTGTCTGAACTGAGGTGGATAAAGTCTCAGAGATCAGAAAAAAGCCTGATAATGTAAAATTGTGGAGAAACATATCGATTGATGAATATTCTGATTACACTGCCAATAAATTTGTTGATTTATTTATGGATTTATTTTTTCCACTCTTTTTTTTCCTTCCAGAAATGGACTCTTAAGTTAAAGTAATTATAATTTTTATTATCTGATGGACATGTCTGATTTATATTATATTATTATTACCATATATACTCGAGTATACGCTGAATTTTTCAGCACAGTTTTTGTGCTGAAAAAGCCCCCCTCGGCTTATACTCGAGTCAGCAAAAAAAAAAATATTTTTTTTTTTAGGGTGGTGGGGGGGGGGGGGGTCTATGACCAGCCGCAATATCAATGTATAGAATCTCCCATAAAATAGTGGGGGGGAAAAAAGAAGCTTTAAAAAAAAAAAAAAAGTTCTAAATCCCTCCTTTCCCTAGAATACATATAAAAGTAGAAAATGACTGTGACACACAAACACATTAGGTATCGCTGTGTCTGACAGTGCCTGGTCTACTGAATATAAGGAATCTGCAGTGCTCCTGTTTCGTCGGGAAGGGGTTAATAGGAGCACTGCAGATCCCCTATTTTCAGCCAGGCTGAATTCCAAGTGGGGGAAAAAAAAACAGGGCTCAGGGAAGGGGCAGACAGACAACCAAAACACCCCCTCCCCTTCCCCAGCAACTACTGCACCCAAAAACTCCGACCATTTTCATTTTTGAAATTTTACAGTAGCTGCTGCATTTTTCCCCCTCGATAAGTTTTCCCAGTTTTTTGTGGTAAAATTAGGGGCCGCGGCTTATATTCGGGTCGGCTTATACTCGAGTATATACGGGTAATTATTAATGCTGCTCGATTGTAATGTTGCAATTTTGTTTTGTTTTTACTATTAAAAATTACCTCCTATGTTCAAGAATATAACTACTATAATACTACCTCCTATGTACAAGAATATAACTACTATAATACTACTCCTATATACAAGAATGTAACTATAATACTGCTCCTATGTACAAGAATATAACTACTATAATACTGCCCCTATGTACAAGAATATAACTACTATAATACTGCCCCTATGTACAAGAATGTAACTACTACAATACTACCTCCTATGTACAAGAATATAACTACTATAATACTGCTCCTATGTACAAGAATATAACTACTATAAAACTACTCCTATGTACAAGAATATAACTACTATAATACTGCCCCTATGTACAAGAATGTAACTACTACAATACTACCTCCTATGTACAAGAATATAACTACTATAATACTACTCCTATGTACAAGAATATAACTACTATAATACTGCTCCTATGTACAAGAATGTAACTACTATAATACTACTCCTATGTACAAGAATATAACTACTATAACACTACTCCTATGTACAAGAATATAACTACTATAATACTGCCCCTATGTACAAGAATGTAACTACTACAATACTACCTCCTATGTACAAGAATATAACTACTATAATACTACTCCTATGTACAAGAATATAACTACTAACACTACTCCTATGTACAAGAATGTAACTACTATAATACTGCCCCTATGTACAAGAATATAACTACTATAATACTGCCCCTATGTACAAGAATGTAACTACTACAATACTACCTCCTATGTACAAGAATATAACTACTAACACTACTCCTATGTACAAGAATATAACTACTATAATACTACTCCTATGTACAAGAATATAACTACTATAACACTACTCCTATGTACAAGAATATAACTACTATAATACTGCCCCTATGTACAAGAATGTAACTACTACAATACTACCTCCTATGTACAAGAATATAACTACTATAATACTACTCCTATGTACAAGAATATAACTACTAACACTACTCCTATGTACAAGAATGTAACTACTATAATACTGCTCCTATGTACAAGAATATAACTACTATAATACTACTCCTATGTACAAGAATATAACTACTATAATACTGCTCCTATGTACAAGAATATAACTACTATAATACTGCTCCTATGTACAAGAATATAACTACTATAATACTACTCCTATGTACAAGAATATAACTACTATAATACTGCTCCTATGTACAAGAATATAACTACTATAATACTGCTCCTATGTACAAGAATATAACTACTATAATACTGCTCCTATGTACAAGAATATAACTACTATAATACTACTCATATGTACAAGAATATAACTACTATAATACTGCTCCTATGTACAAGAATATAACTACTATAATACTGCTCCTATGTACAAGAATATAACTACTATAATACTACCTCCTATGTACAAGAATATAACTACTATAATACTGCTCCTATGTACAAGAATATAACTACTATAATACTACCTCCTATGTACAAGAATATAACTACTATAATACTGCTCCTATGTACAAGAATATAACTACTATAATACTGCTCCTATGTACAAGAATATAACTACTATAATACTGCTCCTATGTACAAGAATATAACTACTATAATACTACCTCCTATGTACAAGAATATAACTACTATAATACTGCTCCTATGTACAAGAATATAACTACTATAATACTACCTCCTATGTACAAGAATATAACTACTATAATACTGCTCCTATGTACAAGAATCTAATTGTTCCTATACTACTTGTATTCTATCTTACAGTACTATTGATACAATCTATAGATCTCTCTCCTATTCCTTGTTTTATATGCAGTTTAGTAAGTTCTTTGTACGTTGCCCTTTGACTAAAGACTGTTTACATAAAAGACATGTTTTTGCAGTATAATAGCTATAAATCCGCAGAGATCGATCCAATTATTTCATATGTTTCTGCTCGCAAAATGTGATTTTAATTGTATTAAGAGTAGTTTCCAGTATATTCAGACCTGCCAGTTGGAAGCTTCTATAAAGTGCTCTTTTAATTAAGTAAACTTGTGAACAGGGAATTGCACAAACCTCACTCATCTTAATGGTTACCATAATATTCTGCAAAAATATTCCCCCGTATTATGTCTTTTTTTTTTTTTAATACATTACAAAATTACGTGTTTTTTTTTTATAATTGCCATAAATTTCATGAAACACTTCAGTTTCTGCTTAATTAAATGGTGCAGAAATAACCAGGCAAGGAAAAAAAAAATTAGCAAATTTTGAAGATTTTTTTTTTTCATTTTCTATTAATCAAATAATGAGCAAACTAATCACAATCAAAAAGTTTAAAAAAAAAAAAAAATCACCCGAGCCTCTTATCTCTTTCTTCTTCCCTTTTCTCTTTAATCTTAGCACTTCAGGAAAATGTCCAGACGCAACTATTAAAAAAAAAAAAAAAAAAAAGCTTTAATTCAAGTGGTTCGGGACGATCAAGAAAAATTAAGCTCCTAATAATTGTGAAATCAAAGAAATTTGGACAAAATGACTCTCCGCATCACAGATTTTGTTTACTAGTGGGTAATTAATTCTCCACATATGTTAGGAACATCTGTCACAGTGACCTCCACGTCGTTTCGGTAAAATGACTGCTGTTTTGCTCTTCCACAGGTGTTAGCAGAAACCCTGAAAAAAAATTTAAGGTGGTCCAGTCCCATAAAATCTCAAAACCCATGTTTCCTGCATTAGGTCGGTTTCAGACGGCAGTAACTGGACACATTTTACTGCCCGTAGGATAATCAAAGGACTCGGAGCCCCATAGGATTCTACAGTGATCTAGGTTGGGTTCAGTAGATAACCGGGAATACATCATGGATTCCGGCCCAAAACATCAGATATAGGAGGAACCATTGTAAAAATTGTTGTCACCATTTAAGGACTTCTTGAAAAAGTAAATTTTCTGTTGCATATTCATTGTTAAATTTATTTTTTGTGTTACAGCTTTCGATTGTGTAACTTTTTATGGTCACGTCCACATAATGATTGGCTGCAGGTGGTTGTCCACCTTGGTCAACCCCTAAGATGTTTCCTTCTATATCTATACTCTTGGACAACCCCTATAGATGTTTCCTTCTATATATATATATACTCTTGGCCAACCACCTACAGATGTTTCCTTCTATATCTATACCCTTGGCCAACCCCTACAGATGTTTCCTTCTATATCTATACTCTTGGCCAACCCCTACAGATGTTTCCTTCTATATCTATACTCTTGGCCAACCCCTACAGATGTTTCCTTCTATATCTATACTCTTGGCCAACCCCTACAGATGTTTCCTTCTATATCTATACTCTTGGCCAACCCCTACAGATGTTTCCTTCTATATCTATACTCTTGGCCAACCCCTACAGATGTTTCCTTCTATATCTATACTCTTGGCCAACCACCTACAGATGTTTCCTTCTATATCTATACTCTTGGCCAACCCCTACAGATGTTTCCTTCTATATCTATACTCTTGATCAACCCCTATAAAATGTTTTCTTCTATATCTATACTCTTGGACAACCCCTACAGATGTTTCCTTGTATATATATATACCCTTGGTGAACCCCTACATATGTTTCCTTATATATATATATATATATATATATATATATATATATATACCCTTGGTGAACCCCTACAGATGTTTCCTTCTATGTCTATACTGTTGGACAACCCCTAGAGATGTTTCCTTCTGTATATTTCCTCTTCGATGGACATGTCCAGATTTGTGCACTACAAGATAACCAGCTTTTTTTTACAAAGTGGGCATGGGATTTGCATGAATCCCATTCACTTTGCAAGTACTGTAAAACGCAGCGGCATTTCCGGCCAGTGGAGCCCCGGCCGTAAGTGGTTTCTTGAAAAATTGGAGTCCATAACAATATCTGAGTTAAGCTAAGGATGGACACATCTGTGTGATTGATATGGGTGTAACACATACTTGCCAGGTTTTGTTGGCCGACTATAGGAAGTTCTGGTGCAAGAAGTGCGCTGTGAAAAATTGTCGACCAGCCATGCCACCTTTTAGTAAAGCCCTCAGAAATGTGACATGTCCCCCTTTGTTATTGGATGCCATGCTACTATTTGGAACTTTGACATGACTGTGTCACATGTTACTAAGCTGGGATATTTCCCCACTTTTCTGGGATGCTTAGAGGTCATCCTTTTTTGTGAAATCCCCCAGATGTTTTGAGTCTGGCAAGCATGGTGTAACACCACCAGCCTAATGGAGAAATGCTCCCTCTAGGTCTGAATTTGGCTTAGAGTTAAACCAGGGAGTGGCGCCCAAGTTAATATACATTTACCAGCCTTAACTCCTGCAGCGAGGTCTGGATTTTGGCAATCTATTTCCAGGTTGCTACTGCTGGAATAGTCTCACTTATCAATGATCTGAAGTTTCCAAATTGCAGTAGGCAGGAATTGTTGTTGCATGGAGAATAGTCAAGGCTGGTAGAGTTCGGTCATGAACAGAGGTCCGGCAGATATCAGGGCAGGTAGCAAGCACAATAACAAGGTCAGCACACACATATCATGATTCTTATTGCTTAGGCCCAGCATAGTGTTAGGAGGACCCTCAAGAGATCTGAAGCCTATGGAGAATGGCTGGAGTTATGGGCATTTTCATACAAACTAGGAACAATTTCAGACAGGCCAGTGATCGGCTTCAAAGGTCACTTGTTGTCAAGTGAAGCAGTTTTTCCAGGCACAAGTTACTTAGTAACTTGGCTCACTCACGAGGATCCAACCACTGATCAAGGAAGGCAACAAAAATTGTTAATTGACAAAAATAAACAGTTAACCCTTCCATTTCTGAATGCATCTTACTTAGCAGCATTTTTTCCACTCCTGCCGAAAATTTTTGCTTGCTACTGTACAGTTTTGTACAATATATCGCATTGTATGTATTTTTCTTTTTGCATGGGTTCCATCTCTTGCATCTGATTTTTAACCCTTCAATTCCTTTCCGGTCATGTGATTTGGTCATGAAGTCATTTAGTGTATCAATGGTTAAATGCGCATGGTATGGATTATACTGTGCAATCGGGGGCACCCGGAATTTGTCATCCAGGGCGATGACACACTTACCTTGATTAATTAGATTTTAATCAGTCATAATTTTGTGTTAAGTGCTGTATAAATGCCCTTTGTTATACGGCTTACACCTTCCCAGACTAACAATGTGCGGCGCGGACTAGTGGCTGTCATTAAAAGGCTGCAAAATCAATAGCACTTTTAATTAAAGACAACCACGACTTCTGCTTCTAGCGTGTAATTCTTTATCCCGCTCACCAAGTCTTCTGTCTCCGCAGAGTTCAGCAGTGAACACCATTAAACATGCAAGGTTATGCTATGTATGATGAGAGCTCAGCGATGGCGGGCCGAGGCCTCCTGCCGTAAATAATGGGGATACTAGAAAGCACAAGGCTCTTAAGGTGAACCGATGGTTGAGGGTGAATTTCTGAATTTTTAAAGGATTTTTTTCAAGCCCACATGGTTACTTTCTTCAATAAATAGCGCCATACTGTGCACTGGTTGTGTGTGGTATTGCAATTTTGTCCCATTCACTTAATCAGACACAGCTACTGAACAACCCATGGATGGCTGGGGCTCTGTTTACTAAAGAGGTTTTCCAAATTATTAGAGAAATCCAAAGACCCTTCTCCTATACACACTACATAAAGGTGAATCGGAAGTGCCGTGGCTTCTGTCAGACCCGGAAGTCACATGATCCCCAGTGTAAACCACTGCTGGGCAAGGCCGCATCTGCCATGAGGCGAGATGAACATCTTTTCTCAGGCAGCAGATTAACAAATTCCTGAGAGGGGCGGCACTGAGAGTATCTATTGGGCATACTTCGGTTCCTTGGTTCCCCACCAGTCGCATTCAGACCGAACACCCAAAATGGAACGCATATGGAATGCTATGATTATACTATGAGTAAAGGCCCAATGTTATTCACCTCTTCTGGGCTATGGTGCCAGTCATCAGTCCTCTTCCGGTCTTAGAGAAATCATAAGTGATTGTCCTCAGTGGTCATGTGCGGTTCAAGGCTTCCAGGGAACGAGACACTGTGTGCATCAGTAGAGACCAGAACAGGTAAGTATACTTTTTTTTATGTTGCACCTTCCCTGAGCCCCTCTGGAGATTTTCATATTCCTGGACAACCCCTTTAAGTGGAGCATTGAAGCTTGGAGTATGTCCCTGATGTCTTTCAATCACTGCACATGCACCGGGGACTTGGTGACATATCTCAGTCAGGCGCCTTCAGTGCAGACCAGTGGTAGTCCAGCCTAATTGTCTAACGACAGGGGGACAACATTTCAATAGTCACCTCTGGTAGCAGAAAAGCTAGAACTGTCCCTGCTACTGGGTCATATCAGAACTAGCACAGCCCTGCGAGCAGCTCTCCTATGCCCCAGATACAGTTATGTAAAAACAAAGTACATTTCCCTCAGTTGAGCTTTATGAACTCAGAGAACAAATTAGGAAACAAAACAAAATACAAACATAAAAAGCTAATTTAAAAAAACCCGCCAAACACAAAAAAAATCACTGTAGTCGCCCTTTTGGCCCAAGACTATACCATGGATCAAAACTACTGTAACACAATACAGAATCCATTTTTAGCATTTCTTTTGTTACTTTATAAATTCAAAAATTTTTACTTTTTGGAAAGTTTACCCCAAATAAATCTAAAAAAAACCCCCCACACAATAAAAACTCCAATTATGATGTAAATTATTAAAAGGGATGTGCAGGAACAATAGGAAACAAGGCTGCCTAGGGTTGGGGTAAAGCAAGAACCAAAAATTACACTCACCGATCCCCACCGCTCCGTTACGCAGTGCCAATCCCCTTTTCCTCCTGTACCGGGCTGTAAGGGGAAAGGCTCACATGAGCACTGAGGACCATATAACAGATTACTGGGGATAGGTGAGTTTTTTTTAGTTTTTTGTTAACACCCTCCCTGCGCACCCCTGAACAAAACCATCCAACCCACCAAATAAAAAAGAGGTTTTAAACCACCAAGTCCACAAAAAGGGCAAAAAGTTTCTGGTTGTTAAAAGCCGTGTCATGAAGGGATTCTCTGTATTATTATTATAGGTTTTTTTTTTTTTTTTAAATCATAAAATGATACAATTTGATACATAATATGAAATCTGATTCTGGCATATATTGTACGGTATTATTACTGTACATATTTAGGTAGATGAGAAGCCGAGGAGCGCACCAACCTCCCCGACATGCTGAGCGCTCCCTCTATGCTGAACAGCTTGCTGCAAGTTATGATCTTAGGTGCAGATGTCTTGATTAAGCAATGCTGTCATATTTAGTTATAGCCAGGGGCCCTAATACCGAGCCGGGGTATGCAGTGGCAGAGGTGAACACAAGGAGATGCGAAGCGCCATGGAGACATCTAAATCCGTACATGACACAGTATAGGAATCCTAAAAATCATTGTGTTTTTCACTTTATATTATATTCAAAGAAATTAAAAAGTTATAAATTAATTTAAAAAACTCCTGACCCTTCTAGTCCAGTAAGTGCCGTAGATTGTGTCATCCTGTGGTAGGATCTGATAATAATTATATATTTTATTAGTTTAAGGGGGCATGAAAGATTAAATAGGTATTCTAGAGGTCATACTATTGTTGTTAGGAAACAGTATTATAGTAGTTATATTCTTGTACATAGGAGTAGTATTATAGTAGTTATATTCTTGTACATAGGAGCAGTATTATAGTAGTTATATTCTTGTACATAGGAGGTAGTATTATAGTAGTTATATTCTTGTACATAGGAGCAGTATTATAGTAGTTATATTCTTGTACATAGGAGCAGTATTATAGTAGTTATATTCTTGTACATAGGGAGCAGTATCATAGTAGTTATATTCTTGTACATAGGAGTAGTATTATAGTAGTTATATTCTTGTACATAGGAGCAGTATTATAGTAGTTATATTCTTGTACATAGGAGCAGTATTATAGTAGTTATATTCTTGTACATAGAAGCAGTATTATAGTAGTTATATTGTTGTATATAGGAGTAGTATTATAGTAGTTATATTCTTGTACATATGAGTAGTATTATAGTAGTTTTATTCTTGTACATAGGAGTAGTATTATAGTAGTTATATTCTTGTACATAGGAGCAGTATTATAGTAGTTATATTCTTGTACATAGGAGCAGTATTATAGTAGTTATATTCTTGTACATCGGAGTAGTATTATAGTAGTTATATTCTTGTACATAGGAGGTAGTATTATAGTAGTTATATTCTTATACATAGGAGGTAGTATTATAGTAGTTATATTCTTGTACATAGGAGTAGTATTATAGTAGTTATATTCTTGTACATAGGAGCAGTATTATAGTAGTTATATTCTTGTACATCGGAGTAGTATTATAGTAGTTATATTCTTGTACATAGGAGGTAGTATTATAGTAGTTATATTCTTGTACATAGGAGTTAGTATTATAGTAGTTATATTCTTGTACATTGGAGTAGTATTATAGTAGTTATATTCTTGTACATTGGGAGCAGTATTATAGTAGTTATATTCTTGTACATAGAAGCAGTATTATAGTAGTTATATTCTTGTACATAGGAGTAGTATTATAGTAGTTATATTCTTGTACATAGGAGGTAATATTATAGTAGTTATATTCTTGTACATAGGAGCAGTATTATAGTAGTTATATTGTTATATAGGAGTAGTATTATAGTAGTTATATTCCTTTACATAGGAGTAGTATTATAGTAGTTATATTCTTGTACATAGGAGCAGTATTATAGTAGTTATATTCTTGTACATAGGAGTAGTATTATAGTAGTTATATTCTTGTACATAGTAGTATTATAGTAGTTATATTCTTGTACATAGGAGTTAGTATTATAGTAGTTATATTCTTGTACATAGGGAGCAGTATCATAGTAGTTATATTCTTGTACATAGGAGCAGTATTATAGTAGTTATATTCTTGTACATAGGAGTAGTATTATAGTAGTTATATTCTTGTACATAGGAGTTAGTATTATAGTAGTTATATTCTTGTACATAGGAGCAGTATTATAGTAGTTATATTCTTGTACATAGGAGCAGTATTATAGTAATTATATTCTTGTACATAGGAGCAGTATTATAGTAGTTATATTGTTGTATATAGGAGTAGTATTATAGTAGTTATATTCTTGTACATAGGAGGTAGTATTATAGTAGTTATATTCTTGTACATAGGAGCAGTATTATAGTAATTATATTCTTGTACATAGGAGCAGTATTATAGTAGTTATATTCTTGTACATAGGGGGCAGTATTATAGTAGTTATATTCTTGTACATTGGAGTATTATAGTAGTTTTATTCTTGTACATAGGAGCAGTATTATAGTAGTTATATTCTTGTACATAGGAACAGTATTATAGTAATTATATTCTTGTACATAGGAGCAGTATTATAGTAGTTATATTGTTGTATATAAGAGCAGTATTATAGTAGTTATATTCTTGTACATAGGAGTAGTATTATAGTAGTTATATTCTTGTACATAGGAGTTAGTATTATAGTAGTTATATTCTTGTACATAGGAGCAGTATTATAGTAGTTATATTCTTGTACATAGGAGCAGTATTATAGTAATTATATTCTTGTACATAGGAGCAGTATTATAGTAGTTATATTGTTGTATATAGGAGTAGTATTATAGTAGTTATATTCTTGTACATAGGAGGTAGTATTATAGTAGTTATATTCTTGTACATAGGAGCAGTATTATAGTAATTATATTCTTGTACATAGGAGCAGTATTATAGTAGTTATATTCTTGTACATAGGGGGCAGTATTATAGTAGTTATATTCTTGTACATTGGAGTATTATAGTAGTTTTATTCTTGTACATAGGAGCAGTATTATAGTAGTTATATTCTTGTACATAGGAGCAGTATTATAGTAATTATATTCTTGTACATAGGAGCAGTATTATAGTAGTTATATTGTTGTATATAAGAGCAGTATTATAGTAGTTATATTCTTGTACATAGGAGCAGTATTATAGTAGTTATATTCTTGTACATAGGAGCAGTATTATAGTAGTTTTATTCTTGTACATAGGAGCAGTATTATAGTAGTTATATTCTTGTACATAGGGGGCAGTATTATAGTAGTTATATTCTTGTACATATGAGTAGTATTATAGTAGTTTTATTCTTGTACATAGGAGTAGTATTATAGTAGTTATATTCTTGTACATAGGAGTAGTATTATAGTAGTTATATTCTTGTACATAGGAGGTAGTATTATAGTAGTTATATTCTTGCACATAGGGGCAGTATAACGGTAGTTATATTCCTTTAAATTGGACAGTATTACATTAGTTACAGTTCTTTACATGGGGCAGTATTATAATATACTGTACATAAATTTACCTAAGAGAGAGTTTTATAACATTGTTTCCTTTAGAAATTAGATGATCCTAAACATTAGTCCTATTGATATTAAACAGTAGACATTCCCTTTAAGGGCCATATAGGGTGGACATACAGCTTTGTCTCCATCTCTTTTTAGAGGTATAACTTTTATTTTTCAAGTAACAGAATATGAGGGAGTCTCTTCCTTTTTTTTTTTCTCTTTCCTCTTTTCTTTGATCTAATAGACTTGTCCATTGGCAGAAGTGCTGTGATTTGCAGAATACAACAATGAATATAATCAGATTTCCATGCCATGATCTACATGCCCTTATTCTATTACAATCCCAATAAAAGTTCCCGTAGGCCTAACACTATCCGAGTGTGAGGGGGGTGGGGGATAATATATGTGGCTCTTTCATTTGCATACTTCTTACTTCCAAACTTTCGCTCCGTTTTCCCTGGAGCGCTTAAAATCAGAGGGTTGACCTTTTGCAATAACTACATCTGTGGATATTTTTTTTATATAAAGAATGACACGAAAATCAAATTACAAACAAGAAAGACACAAAAGGGCATGTGCGGAAAAGAAGGAAGTGAGCTGAAGCCGAAATGTGGATTTTGTGTTTATTTCTTGTTTTTACATTGTGTCTGCCAGTTCGTGCTTAAGCTAAGTACACGATGGTGATGGGTCCTGCTGGTATGAACATGTCCGACTTGCTACATGTACACATTAGACCCCACATAGCGAGACGCAGAATAGGTAGCCTGATACCATTGGTGGATTATAGAAACAGAACATTTATGACCTAGTTTTGATTGGAGATAGAAAAGAGAACAACTCTGACTTCAAAATAAAATGATTTTAATTATTAAACATTTATTAATATTGTATAAGTGATTACAGTTTGTTACATATTTACTTTCATAAGGATTCTACCATTGGCTTTTTTCAAGATAAAGGGGGCGTTCACACTATTGTTAATGTTCATTGCTGTCTTCCTTCGTAAGATCACAGCAACGGACATTAAACTATCACAGGGAATGGACACATTTCCCATGGAAACTAATGTAAACCAAATGATGGAAGATAAAGTCAGGCTTGGGTGATATGCTGGTGACACTAACCTTTCTATCTACAGGGCTGGGGTGATATGCTGGTGTTATGGTTCTGTATATATATATATATATATATATATATATATAAAAAAATAAACTACAACTAAACTTTAACTACAGAACCGCTAGTCTGCAGACACTGCAGTGAGGGCCACAGGCCCAAATGGGCGACTGTAAATTTGAACAGCGTGCTACCATTTAAACTGCACTGGCAGTCATGTGGCGCGGTACACAGTGTGAACAAGCTGCAACAACACCCTGCCAGTTAACCTCACTGGACAGGTGCACAGTAGAGCTGAAACAGCAAGGCTGCCAAGGGTTAACCTCAACCCCAGGTCAGCAACAAAACATGCTCCTGCAGCAGCTAGGAGTACACAGGAAGTTTGACAGTATAATGAGGCTAACTCAGAGACCACACCTGCTGTCAACACCTCAGGCTGGAACAGAGCCCACCGCTCCTAGCCTAGTGTAGGGCTGACAGTTCAGGATTTATAGGTACTAACTACAGACCAGATAGAGGCTAAAGAAACCCCACACAGAGGCCTAGTCTGAACACCTGCCTGGATACTGGAGCCTAGCCCTGAACTACTGTCGCTAGCAAACTTCAGTCAAAGTGTGAGCGCCGGGTGGGCGTCGGCTCACACTATTTAAAGGGAAGTCCCCGCCCAATAGGGGCGGTAGCCATGACCTCACCGCTCATGCTCAATAGGGAAGAAATGACACTTAGCTTGTGAGCGTCTCCAAAAAGTCTGAGCATGCTCATTAGGCCACAAGCTGGACTTACACTCCAGACACCTCACTACCTGAGGGCTAGAGTTAGATTGACCCATAGGTGGTGCAGAGCGCTGAGAGAGAACCCTGCAGGGCTGGGGTGATATGCTGGTTCTGGTGATATAACCTATCTATCTGCAGGACTGGGGTGATATGCTGGTTCTGGTGACACTAACCTATCTATCTGCAGGGCTGGGGTGATATTCTGGTTCTGGTGACACTAACCTATCTATCTGCAGGGCTGGGGTGATATGCTGGTTCTGGTGATATAACCTATCTATCTGCAGGACTGGGGTGATATGCTGGTTCTGGTGACACTAACCTATCTATCTGCAGGGCTGGGGTGATATGCTGGTTCTGGTGACAGTAACCTATCTATCTGCAGGACTGGGGTGATATGCTGGTTCTGGTGACAGTAACCTATCTATCTGCAGGGCTGGGGTGATATGCTGGGTCTGGTGACACTAACCTATCTATCTGCAGGGCTGGTGTGATATGCTGGTTCTGGTGACACTAACCTATCTATCTGCAGGGCTGGGGTGATATGCTGGTTCTGGTGACACTAACCTATCTATCTGCAGGGCTGGGGTGATATGCTGGTTCTGGTGACACTAACCTATCTATCTGCAGGACTGGGGTGATATGCTGGTTCTGGTGACACTAACCTATCTATCTGCAGGGCTGGGGTGATATGTTTTGGTCTGGGAACAGCCTCCCTTTAAGACTTTTCATCCATGACTATCCATATAGCAAATAACCATTAATTTGGGACTAGTAATTGTCACTTTATGGTCCTCTACTCCGTGAGGCTCTGGTACTCTCTTAATATCTCAATGTGTGTGACAAATTGTTACAAGACCTGAATGCCTAAGCAAAAGTACATTTAATCATGAGAGTTTTCTTCAGATTGTCTGGGTCTCCTTGGTTGCCTGTTCTTCCCAGGGTGATATTAAATTGAAAGATATTTAGAGTGAAGGCTTTAAGCTTGTTTTGTTTGTACTTGGTACAGAACCGTCTTTGCTAGCGCCGTAGAACTGTTTGTACTGAATAATAGCACTTTAGAGATTGCTGTGTGCAGAATGCTCTGACCTACTCTGTTTAACCTTCTTGAATATGCCGAGATTGCAGGTTTCCCTTAATTTGCTTAGAATCCAGGGTGGACCATCTCGGGCATTTGTGTGCACATATGTAAAGAGGACAGAGATGAGAACTTGAACTGATCCAATTTCCTTCGGCCCTATCATTGGGTTATAATAACATTAAACCTTGATATATCCATTTCTCCTAAGACAATAGACTGTAGGACTTTCAAAAAGAAGACTTACCAAGACAACTAATGAATTGCACAAGAAGACTATGTTTTCCTTTAGCTCCAGTTTGGATCATGGCTCTCTTCCGGCCCCAGAACTTTAGTATGAATTGGTACAACATGGTTAATTCTCTACCTGAAGGGACCCATTGTTTTAGTCTTCAGCCAAGACTGTTGGCTCCTTAAAGATATTCTACCATTAAAATCAAATTTTATCTCACTAACACATAGGAATAGCCTTAAGAAAGGCTATTCTTCTCCTACCTTTAGATGTCTTCTACACGCCGGTCGATTTTCGATGGTTCTCTCGCAGCACTGGGGGCGGTCTCCAGCACTCAAACAGCACTGGGGGCGTCCCCAATGCTGCGAGAGAACTCTCCAGCACCGCCTCTATCTTCTTTAGGAATGGCCTCTTCACGCATCTTCTTCCGGCACTAGTGGTCAAACTTTTAGGCCTTGGGCAGAGCCGACTGCGCATGCCCACAGGCCACAAGAAAATTGCCGTTTGCTTACTGTGTAAGCGCCCATTTTTCTTGTGGCTACGGGCATCGCAGTCGGCTCTGTCCGAGGCCTAGAAGTTTGTAGGGGATTGTAGGGTTATAGGTTGGACTTGATGGACTGATGTCTTCATCCAACCTCATCTACTAGGTGACTATGTAATCTAAGTAAAATTGATCATAATAGAGTGGGAAAATTATTTTTCAAAAAAATTTTCAGTAACATTTCGCGCTAATAAAAATAAGCACGAAAAATATGAAAAACAATATTTTTTTCCAAGAAAAACAAAATGGAAAAATAAAAACAACATAAAAATAAAGCCCTTTTTTATCGCCGAATAAAGACACAAAAACGATTTTCAAAACCCTCAAACTGTACGAAAAAAAAATAAATGTGTTCAGTCCTGAAACAGGGAAAATAGCCCAGTATTGAAGTGGTTAATCTGAAAAGAGACAACACTGCTCTCAGATGTTTTATTTAAAGTGTTCCTTCAATTATAAAACAACTTTATTTTTATAAGTGAATAGTTCAGGTGGAAATAAGAACCTTTTTAACATCTTTTATTAAAAATTGTTACACAGAAGTCTATGGAGAGAAGGTGGGGAGGAGGGGCTGTTAGAAAAACACAAAAGTAACTGCAGCTGTTAAACTATGCTAGACCTCGAGCAGGTGAGCGCTGCTGATAAAACTATATGTTTAAGATAACACTCTGCCACGGCATAGAATGGCGCAATAAATCAGTTATCAGTCTCCTCCTCTCCTTCCACCCTCCATAGACTTCTATATGAGCCTAAGTAGGAGGAGATGCCAGACTGAGAGAAGATAAGGAGAAGCAGCATAAAAAGTGGAGAAGGAAACAAATTTCTTTAATAACATATATTACAAAGTTAATTATATTCACATATAGTATTCTGGAGTTACGTTTTAAAGGGTGTGTGTCACATAAACCCAGCCCTGCAGATAGATAGGTTATGGGAACCTGAACCAAGCTATATTTTCCCCTTGTGAATTGCTGTCTGTTTCCGAGATATCTCCTTTGCTAATATGCAAAATAAATCTTTGGAGCAATGGCGATGCCTTCATTGCTCTAAAGAGCTTATTTGCATATTAGCAAAAAAAGCTAATTCTTGGCAATCAAGGCAGTGATTCACAAAGGCAAAACACTGTTTGATTCAAGTGACCATGACCTATCTATCTGCAGGGCTGGGGCGATATGCTGGGTCTGGTGACACTAACCTATCTATCTGCAGGACTGGGGTGATATGCTGGGTCTGGTGACACTAACCTATCTATCTGCAGGACTGGGGTGATATGCTGGGTCTGGTGACACTAACCTATCTATCTGCAGGGCTGGGGTGATATGCTGGGTCTGGTGACAGTAACCTATCTATCTGCAGGGCTGGGGTGATATGCTGGGTCTGGTGACTCTAACCTATCTATCTGCAGGGCTGGGGTGATATGCTGGGTCTGGTGACACTAACCTATCTATCTGCAGCACTGGGATGATACGATAGTTTCTGGTGACAGTAACCTATCTATCTGCAGGGCTGGGGTGATATGCTGGGTCTGGTGACAGTAACCTATCTATCTGCAGGGCTGGGGTGATATGCTGGGTCTGGTGACTCTAACCTATCTATCTGCAGGGCTGGGGTGATATGCTGGTCCTGGTGACACTAACCTATCTATCTGCAGGGCTGGGGTGATATGCTGGTTCTGGTGACACTAACCTATCTATCTGCAGGACTGGTGTGATATGCTTGGGTCTGGTGACACTAACTTATCTATCTGCAGGGCTGGGGTGATATGCTGGTTCTGGTGACACTAACCTATCTATCTGTAGGGCTGGGGTGATATGCTGGTTCTGGTGACACTAACCTATCTATCTGCAGGGCTGGGGTGATATGCTGGTTCTGGTGACACTAACCTATCTATCTGCAGGGCTGGGGTGATATGCTAGTTCTGCTGACAGTAACCTATCTATCTGGGGGGCTGGGGTGATATGCTGGCACTGGTGACACATTCCCTTTAAGGGAATATCCATTTGAGGGATTTCTTATTCCTTGCCTTAGTGTACATACTATGAACCAATCAGCGGTTTGGTGATGAGCATTGGAGGAAGTAGTTGGTAATAAGCGTCTTCCTAGGCTGAACCTCCTGAAGTGATTGATCATATGTAAAATGGGCTGTTTGCGGCCGTACAGATGCCTCATTACTAACTATTTTCAGCCTCTTTGAGAGCTAAATAATTTGGTAATGCATCATTGAACATTTAGTTGCTTCTACAGCAGATGGTTTCAAGGGTCCATCTGCTCACAGCAATGTTTTGAACAAGACCCTTCCACCTTCAACGGAAGGTTTTTTTAATCCTTGAATGTGTCGTCTACAGGTGTGTTATCTGGAATACCGCACAAAGAGATCCGGCCCTCCGATACATAAAGGATTGAACGCTTACATGGGATATTATAGGCTTAATGGGACAATTTCTGCTTTATTTATCTAGAACCTTTGATTTTCATTTCTTCAATACTGAAAAAAAACAAACTTTTTTTTAATTTTTTTGCAGCATTTTTTTGTTGTGAAATGTTTGACGATTTATATAACTATTGAAAGCTGAGATACAATCCTACATTGACCTCCTCTATGCACAATTTTTTGTGCAAGTACAAAAACATCAGATATTCCAAACATTATTTTATCAATATAGTCACATTTTGGTGGCATTTTTTATTTATTAACATTTTTTTCATTCTCCCTGTAATTTGTCATAATTTTTAAGCCTGAATTTGAAAGCCGCAAATATTAAGGGTCACATTTTATATATCGGGTCTAATGGGCGCTGTGGGATTAGTTTGACATTTGTTTAGAAACTTTGACTTAGTTTACGCAAAAATATTGGTGCCTTACTAGCGCACCTATGGGTAAGTTCACACGGAGATTATTGGTCAGGATTTTGAGGCCGTATCTGCCTCAAAATCCTGACCAAAATGACGGCTCCCATTGAAATCAATGGGAGCTGGTCAGAAGTTTTTTCTGGGAGCCATTTCCTCCGAAAAAAGAAGCGAGGTGCTCATTTTTCAGGCCGAGTCGCCGCGCAATTCGGCTTGAAGACACTCCCTCCTCCGGACTAGGCCCATTCATTAGGCCTAATCTGTAGCAGAGTGCGTGGCTGGATGCCGGTGCAGTGCATCAGCTTTCAGTCACGGCTACATGGTTTTTGGCCCGGAACCTGATTTGGCCTCCGCATCATGCTCCGGACCAAAAAACTCCGTCTGAACTTACCCTTAGCCTTCTTACCTACTAAGGCACGCCCCTTTCATACAAGGACACACCTACTTGTCCAGCAAGACATCAAAATTGTCTAAATTGCATAATGGCTAAGATCCCATGTAGCGTTTTTCATTGAGTTTTTACTATGTTTTTTTGTGTTTTTTTTCTCTCCCCTATTAAATCTAAAACATTTGTAATTCAGCAACTAAATGGCTGGATGTTATGAATATGAATAATGGTTCATATGGCTTTTTGTTAATGCATTTTCAAAATGCAGCATCCTCTGGGTATTGCAGTTTTCAATAAATTTTTCGAATTTCTTTATTGTACATTTTTATTTTTTTTATTTTTTTTTTTGACACGCGACAGCTGTATATTTCTTGTCTAAAAATATATATAAATAGCTAAATATATACAAAAATAAATATCTCTAAATGAACTGCAAAAACAGCAAAATCTATATATTGAAATTTCCGTAATTGACAAAAAAAATTTTTTTAAATAAACCAACATAAAATAGTTAAAAAATAATTCTTAAACATCATTTATAAATATATCATTAAAATCCCTACCTGTTATCTGTAAATTGAGCGTTCCATCAGCGTGTGATACCGTATATATAACCAGTTTAAAAGAGATCATAACTAGCCCTGTCTATTTCCCCTAAGGCTATTAGTAAAAAAAATTCATGTGCCAAGTTGTATAAAAATTATGGGTACCCGAGTGCCGTGATATACTGACTTTTCCTGTCTGCAGTCCAAATTGGTGACTCAGCTTTCAAGTTTGAAAATCACCAGTGGCAAGAACAGTTGCCAATGTAAATCTCTTTCCTGTTTCTCCATGGTATCCTAAAAAAAAAAAAAAAAAAAAATGCAATGTGGAAGTCCATATCGGGGAAGACAGCATAATCAGATGTACCACTAAAAGACTGGAAGAAGGGTTTTGAGTCAGAAATTAAATAAAATGGGTTATTCCCCTCATTAAAAAAAATAAAAAATCTTATAAGTGTTATGATTGAATAATAAAAACTAAAAAAATTTCAACAAAATAAAAAAAAAATACCACAATTTGAACCAAATCTTAAAATGTATTTTGGGTAAGAAACCAAATAAAAATGGTTATTCTCCTCCTTTAAAAAAAAAAAATTTCTTAAAAGTGTTATTTTTGGCAAAGAAAAACAAAAAAAGTTTCAACAAAATAAAAAAACACAATTTGAACCATATATAAAAAAGCTTTTGAGTGAGAAATCAAATAGTTATTCCCCTCATTTAAGAAAAAAAAGATCTTAAAAGGGTTATTATTGGAAAATAAATTTAAAATTCAAAAATTTTCAACAAAATAAAAAAAAAAATCACAGTTCGAAGCAAATAATAAAAACCTTTTGCAGGAGTAAAAAGAAATTGTGAATTGGGGGTTTGTTTTAAGCCATTGTTTTTGATGGCAGAGTGAAAATAAAAAAGATAAAAAACTGGGGAAATTTAGTATTTTACCAATTTACAAAATTTACTATTATTAAGAAAAATTGGCTAAATTATGATCTAATATTTTGGTCACATGCCTAAGATTTATTTATTATTATTATTATTATTATTATTATTATTATTATTATTATGTGATTTACATTACATTAGAGACAGTTAATGACTTTTATGAATGTAGTCGCTCCAGTTAATCCCACACGATTTAGAAAAAAAAATCAGCTCCCAGGTTTAAATATTTTTTTTAATCCCATTTACTATCCTGCACTGGCAAACAGATGTGTCCGCCATTATCTTATCTGAAATTCTCATAGAATAAAATCAATGCAATATCGGAACATGTAAAAAAAATACAGGCTTGACAGGCTGCAACTCCCATCACAACCACTGGGTGGCCACACACAGACACACATCAAAATAATGTTTTTTTGAAAAGCTGATCATCTCTTCTGTTGCTACACATGTCAGGATATCTTAAGTGTAACAAAGGACACTTCAGATATCACTACATTCATCTTGTGTATATTAATAGGCATCTGCCGTGAGGTCCGGAAATTATTAGTTTGTATATGAGCAGATCTGTTTACAATGAAGTCAACAGAGAAGGAACATGAGAAGGAGAAATTATTTCTATCAAGAGAAGGCAGGATAGTAATTCTTGACAATTCAGCTGTGTTGTGAAAGAGATCTGTCTCTCTGCTCTTAGGTACTCTCCTCTTCTTCTCCCCTCCCCTCTCTATAGACTTCTATTGTATAGATTTGATCTGTTGCAGATAGAGGCAAATAGTGATGAAACTGACAATTTTCTTCATTAAAGTATATTACATAGTGTGTTATCTTCACTCACACTATAGATCTGTGCAGATCTATAAAATGGGAACTATAGTCAACCATTGGCCTATACTGTACCCCTATGTCCATGCACATGGCAATCCATTAAAGGGGCGTTCTCACTTGTTAGAAGGGCCCCTTAATAATAAGCAGATCAGAAATGTTTCTCATACTAGGACCTGCAGAGATCAACTGTTTTCAGTGAGTAAACAACAGTAGATCTGCAGTGCCCCTAGAGGGGGATTTAAGCATTACACAATGTCCATTTAAATCAATGGATAGTTTGGACTGAAGAAATAGAAAGACGCTCTTTGTCATCGATCTTCATTCAAGAGATTCAGATCCTTAGCCGAGGACCCTCCTCCCTTAAATGCGAATTCCCTAAGAGGGTGTATGTAAATACGTCTACTAAATGAGGCCATATCTTTTAAGAGGTTATCCAGCAGGATTAGGGTTGAGTGATCGGGAAAGATCAGATCTGGATCGGCGATCAAGATTGGCTGGAAAGTGATGGGAAATCGGATTTTGAAATCTCAATCCTAAAAGTGACTTTTCCCATAGAGAAGTATTGACTAGGGTTGAGCGATCGGGATCGGGAAAGATCAGATTCCGATCGGCGATCGAGCAAATTTCACGATCGCAATCGGGATCGGCTGGAAAATGATCGGAAATCGGATTTTAAAATCGATCCTGAAATCTGAAGATCGGCTCAACTCTAAGCAGGATTAATTTTTTTTCAGAATAGGTTCAAAAAAAATAATAGAAGCATTACTGACCTAACTGCTGCCTTTCCGACACCTCTTGGGTTCTCACTTTCTACTACTTCCTGGTCCGTTTCGACATTCAGGAAGTGACCCGCTCCTGTCTGACATTGGCGGAGCTGCATTTCCTGCTAGGAAGTGGAGGGCAGCTGAAACTGTGATTAGATAGATGAGATAATGGTTAACTGTAACATCTCTGCCTGTGCGGGTCTCTGCGCCACCCTCTGCTCGCATGCGGTGGCGCAGGAGGTGGGTGCAGTTTGGTTCTTGGCTTAAAGTTTTTGGTCGCACTGTGTGAACTCGGCTCTAGTTCTGTGATTGAATTTGCACCACACCCGTCTTCTGCCCTTGTTGCCTCTGTTCATTAAGTGGTTAATTTTGTCTTGCCTGTGATTGACAGCCTGCCTTCTGGTCAACTCCAGGGGCGGGTTCTTCCTCCCTATTTAACCTTGGCTCTCATTCACACCAGTGCTTGCTATTGCCGTGTGCATACTTGCTCCTTACTGTCCTTATTTTTGCTTGCATTCTTATACTTGACCTTTGGCTTTCCTCACTGACTATTCTTTGGACTCCGATTTGGCACTGCATCACTCGACTGTTACTGACCCTTGACTAGTTGACCTCTCTTTGATGTTGTCCATCTTGTCTGTGTTTTGTGTCTCACCTATCCAGGAAGGGATCGTCTTCGTGCTTGCTGCCTATTATGTAGGATAGGGCCTGGTAATAGGAAGGGTCAGTTGGGGGCTTCAGCTTAGGGCTCACTGTCTCTTGTGTCCCGTTCCAGGGTTCAACAGCTACTGGGAAATTGCTGTCCTAGCAATTCCCTAACATTAACTTATTTTTTTCGTAACTCGTTCTGACGACCCTTTAATAGAATCCATCCTGGTGACACATTCCCTTTAATATACCACGTGTACAATGCGTAGAGACCAGACAGTTTTTCCAATGCTGCGGATGGACCGATTCCTCTGTAACGACCAACCACCTTTTTGGCCAAAAGTCATTCTCCTTATCATCCAACTTTTTGAATATTCCCACAAAAAATTACCGTAACAATACAATAGTCACTGCCAAATCAAACTCTCCTCGAAGAACTCTGATACATTATGATCTATCTCCAGCTAAATTTACCACGCCGTCTATCAATTTCTCAGTCACTCGCCGCTACTGTTTCAATTATGTTCAGCCATTTCTCCGAAGACCTCAACGTCACCAGGAGCACGAGAAGGAACCCAAGTTATTCCGAGCTCAATTCACTGCCCCCAACTTAACACTTTCAATTATTTCAGGACACGGGAAATATTATTACAGCGGCTCCCCTTTAACCATGCGGACCATGGCCCCTTCTCCCTGACGGGCCAGGACCCATTTTTACGGTTGATATAATGAAGTTGTTCCGGCAACAAGAGTGACAGGTTAATTATCTTCTATAAAAGAGGGACAAATTGAACTTTGTCTTTCCATCATTTTTGAGATCCATCAAGAAGCTCCCAAGGAAGTTGGATGCCACTCTGGTGAATAGACAAGCTAATCCACTCTGCTATTCTGACGTGACCCTTGGTCCTCCATGGAGCCTTCTACTAGGCCATGGTTATTTTGCAATTTTTTATTTTTTTTCGTTCTCCGTTCGACGGCTTCCACTTTCTTATAAATTCGGCCATATTTTTATCTCTCCATATGTTGGCTGACAGCTCTCTCGAATAACTGATGGCTAAATTTAAACCCTGATGAAAATTAACCCAAGTGTTAAATGCAAACAGGAGTTGCTCGGAAGAGAAGAGAGTTACAATGGCAGATGCCAAGCAGTGGAAAATGTGTATAAATTAATGGAGCCTCGGCAGTGACAAGCTGTCAGGCAGCCTGATGACTTTTACTGGTGCTTCAGTCCCACTGACGTTGGCCAGAGGGCAGCAGGAACAAGTAGTGCTTTTCAAAAGGACCGCGGGATACTTGACAGTAATGTTAACTAGATCATCTGAAGTTCATGGTCAAATAAGAGAAAATTTGCAACGCTTTGCACTATCCAAAGTTCACCCACAGCTGTGCGGGGAATTCGAGCCTCTGCCACTTTTTTTTTTTTTTTTTAATTTTTATGTTCTGGGGGAAATGGATGGAGTTTGGTATCCTGGGAAAGATAGATAGATAGAGGGGGGCAGAGACAAACAAAAATGGTGGGGTGGACAGGACATGGTCCAGAGCTACTGAGTGCAGGGTAAAATCCAAAAATAGGCAGCACTGATATCAAAGAATAAGGCAAAGTGCACTAGACTCATAGAAATCTATCTTCTTTTTTTTACATTGAGATAGATAGATAGATAGATAGATAGATAGATAGATAGATAGATAGATAATTAGATATAGATAGATAGATAGATAGATAGATAGATAGATAATTGAATAGATAGATAGGAGATAGATAGATAGGAGATAGATAGATAGATAGATAGATAGATAGATAGGAGATAGATAGATAGATAGATAGATAGATAGATAGATAGATAGATACAATAGATATACAGAAAGATAGATAGATAGATATAAATAGATAGGAGATAGATAGATAGATAGATACAATAGATATACAGAAAGATAGATAGATAGATATAAATAGATAGATAGATAGATAGATAGATAGATAGATAGATAATTGGATAGATAGATAGATAGATAGATAGATAGATAGATAGATAGGAGATAGATAGATACATACATACATAGATAGGAGATAGATAGATAGATACATACATACATAGATAGGAGATAGATAGATAGATAGATAGATAGATAGATAGATAATTAGATATAGATAGATAGATAGATAGATAGATAATTGAATAGATAGATAGGAGATAGATAGATAGATAGATAGATAGATAGATAGAAGATAGATAGATAGATAGATAGATAGATAGATAGATAGATAGATAGATACAATAGATATACAGAAAGATAGATAGATAGATAGATAGATAGATAGATAGATAGATAGATAGATAGATAGATAGATAGATAGATAGATAGATATAAATAGATAGGAGATAGATAGATAGATAGATAGATAGATAGATAGATAGATAGATAGATAGATAGATAATTGGATAGATAGATAGATAGATAGATAGATAGATAGATAGGAGATAGATAGGAGATAGATAGATAGATAGATAGATAGATAGATAGATAGATAGATACATACATACATACATACATAGATAGGAGATAGATAGATACATACATACATAGATAGGAGATAGATAGATAGATAGTTATTACATAGTTAGATATAAGATAGACAGTAATTAACCCATTAAAGTAACCTTTCACAATTAGTAATCTATATATTATAATCATTCTGCCCTTTCTGTATCAGGAGTTAGGCTCCGCCTTCTGTAGTAGATTTATTTAACCCAGCAGCCACTATGAGGAGGCGGAGCTCCAGGGGGAGGGACAGTAGCTTAACCAATGATTAGACAGGAAGTGTCTCAGACTACCCTCCACTTCCTGTAGACACTGCAGTTAAGTTATAGTCACAGATTACAGCTTTGCCCTAATGGAGTTGAGCTAAAAAGTCCACAAGTAGCAAGATCAGAAGAAGAAGACAAGTAGCCGGCAGACACTGCCTGTTGGTACTGACTAGGAATGAGTGAGTCAGCTGTACTCCTACAATTTCAACCACTTATTATGGGAAACAGGGCCTTGTGATGACGGGTCTGACTGCCAGGCTGGAGCTTGTCTCCTTTGAGTGCTGCTGAAGATTTCATTATAGACTGTAGTGATATCATGTATTTGTCCATACAATGA